>NC_142082.1:53607124-53757124 GCF_054644295.1 Miniopterus natalensis | reverse complement strand
TGATATCTGCCCGATAAACAGTATTTTTTAAGTACTCATGTACTATTTATCAGAATTTGACCACAGGGTGAGCTATAAAGTCAAGTCTTAACAAATCCAAAACTTAAAATTATTCAGTATATGTTCTTTAACCATGATGGAATCAGACTATATAGCAATTACAAAAAGATAACTAGAAAATTCCTAAATACTTAGAAACTAAGCTGCACACCTTGAAGTCAACCAATAGATTGAAAAATTAAAACAAAATTTAGAAAATATTTTGAATCAAATAAGAATAAAAATATGGTATGTGAAATCTGAGGGATATAGTTAAAGGTGTAATTAGATAAAGACGTATACCCTGAAAACATGTATTAAAAAAGAAGATTGATAATTAATGATCTAAATATATATCAAAAGAAATTAGCAAAAGGAAATTAATCCCAAATAAGCATAAGAAAAGAATAAAGATGAAGCAGACTTAATTAAATAGGAAACATATTCAGAGAACCTCAACAAACCCCCAAACTTGTTGGATAGAATAATAAACTTGTAGTAAAACTAATAACGAAAAAAGAGTGACAGAGAAAGCAGTCATTACCCATATTTGGATTGAGAAATAGGGATTTCACCCACAATAAGAGAATCTTATAAACAGATTTATGCTAACAAATTTTAAAGTTCTGATAAAACAGAGAAATTGTGTAATAAGTACAATTTACCAAAACTGACACAAGAAAAAATGGAAAATCTAAAGGGTCCTATATCTATTTCAGATATTGATTTAACCTCTTGACTAAAACAAAAACAAAAATAAACACAAAAACAAAAACAAAACAAATAAAAAAACTCTAGGCTGAGATTTGCTTCACAAATTATTTCAAGCAAATTATTATGAAATAATTAAGAAATAACCATGTTGAAGGGTCTTCTTTAAGAAGAAGCAAATGAACAGAAGAATCTGATGAACTAAATAGATCCAGAGACATTGACGCATGCAACAGACAATCATATTTCAGAGGAAAGAGGGATGGGGGGTGCAGGGTGGGAAGAGATTAACCAAAGAAGTTATATGCATATATGCATAACCCATGGACACAGTCAATGATGGGGTGAAGGCCTGAGGAGGCAGTAGGAGCGAGGTGGAGGAAGTCAATTGGGGCAGAAAATGGGACACCAGTAATACTTTCAATAAAGATAAATTAAAAAAAAATTAATAATAACCCAAAACTTAAACAAAATCTTCCAGAGTATAAAAAAGAGGAACATATTTTAAATGTTTTTATGAGGCTGGCATACTTGTTATCAAAACCTGACAAAATTCAAGGACAGGCAAAACTAAACTATAGTTTTAGAAGTTTTAGAAGTCAGGACAGTCATTATTCTTGAAATTAGGTAATGATTATGGTGAGAGAGGAATGGAAAACATTAATTTTTGTTTCTTTAGGTGGTAGTTACATGTCTGTGTTCAGCACCTTTATAATTTGTAAAAATTTCACAAACAGCACAATTATAATTTGTTCACTATTCTGTGTGTATGTTATAGTATGTCCAATACTTTAAAAAAAAACTTCCCTAAAAAATAAAATGAAAGATCCAAGACCTTTCTGTACGCCAACATTAATCCACTAAACAAGATTAAGTGTGAAGTGTCTAAAGAATAAAGTTGTTAGCTAGATGTACTGCTAGTTACAGTAATTTTTTTTTTTTTTTTGCTTCTGTCCATCAAACACAATTAAAAGAAAAAGAGGAAATGCATTGCTGAAATCAAGCCAAACTATATTGGTGGCATTTTTCCAATTTCAAGAATGTGAAAAATATGTTTGACATGATTTCTTCTTAAAAAATACATTTGAATTTTTTTTTTTACATATATCTTTATGGGTTTCAGAGAAGAGTAAGGGAGAGATAGAGATAGAAACATCAATGATGAGAGAGTCATTGATTGTCTGCCTCCTGCATGCCCCTGACTGGGGATTGAGCCTGCAACCCAGGCATGTGCCCTGACCAGGAATTGAACCGTGATCTCCTAGATCCTAGGTCAATGCTCAACCGCTGAGCCATGCCTGGCTGGGCACATTTAAATTTATACGAATATTAATACTCTTTCTAAATACCAACCTAAATATGGCAATTCATCTTTTCTGGTATTTAATTTTACATTTTCCTCTTTCGAAAAGTTAGAGGATTATTCTTTGACAGAACAAGTTTTGAACAATTCTCTTTTCTTTGTCCCCGGCTAACTTATCTTAATGTAATTCAAAATTTAAAAAACTCCTATGAGAGCCACACTGATTCCTTTTGGATATATTTCTCATTTCTGGTTCATTTATATGATGCACAATTTACCCAGTCAGATCACTCCATAGGAACTCTCATTTATTTTGAACAAAAGTAACTGTTTTGCTGTTCGCAGCACTATGAAAAATCAGCTGTTCTAAGTTCACCCCTCCACTACTATGTCTAGCTTTTCTTCCTTTACATTTATAAACTTCAATAAAAATTTCATTTCTCTCCAGGTTGCCACCATGTTGACATCACCAAGCAGTTCTTCCTTCTTATTCAAAACCTAATCAGAGCATCAGTTTCACCTCATTACTTCCTTTTCCATCTGGCAAAAAAATAAACTGTAGCTAGTCAGAGGTTTACCAGATGCCCTAACACTATAATATTTTAGTTTATGATTTTAATAGTTTACACATTATTTCATTGATATCTGTAATAACATGGTAAAACACATGTCACCACAAGTTTGGTTTACTTTTTAAGTGTTTCCCATTTTGAAGTCCATAGTTTGCTCTTTATTCTGATATAAAGATATTCTTGAAAGTACTTAGAGGCAACTGCCGGAGGGTGTGTGTGTCTAGACTGGTGGTCCTAAATACATTCTTAAAGTGATACTTTGTCCTCATGCCTATTTGGTCATTCAGCTTTATGATATCCATAATGACAGAACATTTGCCTTCAGAGATCCGATGAGATTTAAGTAGAGAAAAATAGAAGGTTAGAGTGGCAAATAGTAAATTAGTGTAAAGGAATGATCATTGAGAAAATCTAAAATTAGCTACAATGACGAGTTCCCTCTAAACCTTACCATCTCTTTGTCCTTTAAGTGTACTTTTTTTTTTTAAACTCTTTGTAGCAGTCACAATCCTTCCATTCTCCAGACTTCTTTTCACTCATGTCGATAGACTTAAAACTTTCTGGTCACCTTCATACTAAAGGTAGGTTCTTTAAGGAATGGGGGAATCATATTTAGCATTTTCCACAATATATAAATAAGAATAAAATGTTATACTAGATACAATTAGTTGTTGCTTTCATCCATTGCTGCTGCTTACTTATATCTTCCTGAAACACAGGGGCTAGTACTTCAACCTCTCTTACGTTAAAGTTCTAGATTCTGCCAATGAGATAGTCATGCAAACATTAGAAGTTAGACGGAGGTCATCGTGCTGGTGTGGCTACTAGCAACAAAATTCAACACTGCAGGGTCAGGTTGCTAGTTTGCTTGAGAGGCAGTTGTGTCCATTGCAGCAACAGCACCAGCTTCACAATCTCTGCTTCACAGTTATGGTGATGCGTCCTGAAATCAATGGAAGAAAGGCAAACCAACTGCCATCCCTCTTTCTCTCTTCAATGTATTATGTAAACATCTGATTCACTATATTAAATTCCTGTCTGCTTGAAACTCCAGTCCAATTTGTAGAGTGTTTCCTGTAGGATACTCTGATATAACTGTTGGAAGGTTGGATAAGAGATAACGGGAATATAGATAAGAAATGTAAAGGGGAGGAGTAAAGTGCAGTTACACATCACCAAGCATAAGCATTCTAGGTTCAACATGGTGTAAATGGAGTGCCACAGTCCTACTCACCTCTCACATCCTCTCACTCTCCCTGTCTCAAACTACATGCAGCTTCCTTACATTCTTGACCCTTTTGGGCCCTTCACACATTCTGTTACCTATAAACAGTGGTACATAATTCACTCTCAATCATTTTTCCCCCACTCTTAAGTTTTTCCTAACTCCTAGAGATTTTTTAAGGTGCACTTCAGACATACCCTCTTCCTGGGAGCTTTCCCTACGCCAATAAGGAGCTTTCTTCTGGAATCCCATAATATATTGTGTCCATCCAACTTTTCCACTTATCATGCTATATTAAAATTATCTGTCCATGTTGTGTCTCTCTTTGAAGACTGTGAGTTCCTTGCTGTGTGGGACCACAGTCAATGAATATTTGCCAAATGAGAGAATGATGTATTTTTCATCGCTCCATCATCTGAAGAGAATAATCACGTCAGTTAAAAAAAATATATCCCCCATTTGCTACAATGGAAGCTTTCTGTAAGGTTCAGTTTTCAGAGGGAATGAGGGAAAAGTCATAGAATTGATCACATTAATCATGAGTCAAAGTAAGATTTCCTAAGGAAAGTTTTGTTTGTTCCTGTTTACGTGCTTAGGTCCTGCACCCTCTAGAAAAGGAAGTGATTCTGACACATCCTACTCACAGTGAATGATGAGATTTTTAGTTTGAATTTTCATTTACTGCAGCCTTTCATACTGCAAATATATTTTGAAAATTCACCTACACACTGTATAACCTGACTTAGTGGCTGAGGTTTCTTATTTAGGTTTTCAAATCCCTTTCAATATGATGACATATATAAACACAAAAAAGAAACAAAAAAAGCAAACTATGAGTTTTGTTCAGTGTTCTGAACTCTCAAGTGTTTGCAGTCAGTCAATTTATGAATTACCAAGACTCCTCAGTGTCACTGTCCAAGATAGAACAGGGAATGGGGGTCAAACTCCACTGATGAGAAGAAGAGTAGATCTGAGAGCACCCAGGAAGACACTGGCCATTACTGGATCAGGAGCTCTTGATTAGTGCAGACTTTGGTTTCTTGTTCATTTGGCCAGAATCCTTTCTGACTGATCAGACAAATAGTTTCAATTCCTCACTTGGCTATGATACACTTTAAGTGGGTATGGAAGTGATAAGTGGGTAAAGAAAGGAAGGAATTAGTGAATGAAAAAATTAGGAATAATCTGATAATTTTTTTAAATGCTCTGGAAAATACAGTCAAGCTTTTTAGGAGTGGAGGGCCCAAGGCTCAGGTTCTCTTGTTGGAAATGAGACAGTTAGAGAAGAAATAAATGGAACTTCATGAGAGTGGAACTTTTTATTTCCTTCATTGCTATACCCCCAATACCTGGAATTTTGTTGAATAAATGAGTGAAATGAGGCTGGTGCTGTCAGGTGCATCTCTATCCTATTTTCTTATTTCTCTCCTGATTATCTCCTTTGGTCACTGAATTGACGACTGCATCCACCAAGAATTTTCATTATGTCAGATTTGTGTGTCTGTGTGCATGTATGTACATGTGTATGTGTGTAATGACAAATGTAAGTTGAATCACATTAAAACTCAAAGGTGAAAAACTAATCATATAATTTTGCCACAAAACATTCTAATGGATTCAGCAACTGATGTAAATGAATGATTTTATTAGCTTTCGCCATTTGATATTAGCCTGTTAAACGACCTAATCAATGATCAATTTGACCTGTTTTGCTCTCTTCTCGGCTTCCCTGATAAGTGAGAATTTCAATCAGTGGTCAGAGAAATCACTTTAGTTGATTAAACCTCTAAAAATAAACAGAAGGGAGAATAAGCCTAAACATAAAATGAGTCAAGTGAATCATCTGTCAGATGCTGAGAGGAAAGGCTTCCTAACAAGTTTTATTAAATATAGTCTGAGACTTCTATCATTTCATCATTAGCCTAATTTTATATACAGAACAATTCTCAAAAGACTATTTGTCAAAAATTTTTTGCTTTAGTTTTGGTGTGGTTGTTGTATTTTTACTGCTTAGAGACAGCATATATCTTATTTACAACACAGATTATTCAAATAAGGCTCTGACCAAAATTATATTTTGTAATCAAAGACTGATAAATGAGATATTAAACTGCCACTTTATTATTATTTCTTTATGTCTATATTTGTTTCTTGTGGATTTTTCTGAAAACTAGACACTCTTTTGCTCAGCCTGAACTCCTCGATGGACTATTTCATTTAAAAAAAAATAATAATAGAGGAAGCAGAGTGTGTTCTGCTCCAGGTAAAAATACATAAAATGAAAAGAATTAATATACTGTTTTCAGAGGAAAAAAAAAAAAGTAGAGCGATGAAATATCAATAATACAGGATGGGGCAAAAGTAGGTTATATACAATAATTAATAATAAAATAATTAATAAATAATGATACAAGAATAAACTCTATTTTGCATACTCAAAACAGTAAACCTACTTTTGCCCTGCCCTGTATATATCAATGTTTCAAACTATCTAAAAAAAATCACATTGATGATGTATTCAAAAGCCCTACTATAGTGATCTAAATTAAGAAGGCACTCAGAATTTATAATGTGAATAGCATACATATGACACCACTCAAAAGCATTGAAGCAAATAACTTATTAAAAATGCAAATTAACACAAGTGAACTCTGTGAGAAAAAGGAAGTCACCGAACCAAAGGGAACTACGGCAGTGGAAAAGTCAAGGTTGGGGACTGCTCAAGGGGAGAATTCTGGTGAGGTCAGAGTCACCCCCAGAGCTGTGGACTACTTATTAAGGAAGTAGCAGATCTGAATTTCTATTACTAGGCCTTGCTCACACTGTGATGATTTCAGATAAGGTATTTATAAATTGTCTGAATAGTTGACCTTGGGATTATTTTGTGGACACTAGACACTATTGCTTTTTATGAGGAAAACAGGCGGTTCTATAAACGTAAATCATTCGGATTATCAAAAGAGAAAATAAGGGAGAGATCCCCTGTGAAACATTTCATGCCTGTTCAATAAGTTTAAGCAATTATGTACTACAGTAAATTAGAATATATTGTAAATCAATTAGTCAATCTTACTAGAGGATGTATAGTCATATAAAATAAATGATGCCCTTCTTTAAAATAAAATTTAGTGCTGATAAATTCAGTTATTTAAGAAAATGTAACTTTAGCAATATCAGTCAATTTTGAATTATAATCCTCTCAATGATGGGCTTTTATTTTCTTTAGCACAGAGTACTGACTTTACACCAAAGGGAAGAAAGTACTTGTACAGGCTTGGGAAGCAGACAGTCACACTGTGTCACATACCACACACCAACCTGACAAATGGCCTACCTTGAGGTAAACTGTTATCTGCTACCAGTTTAAGACAATGGAACTAAGAAATGATTATAAGGTGGCCAAGGTTTTTTTTATTTTTTGAGAAGGAAAGACTTCAAACAGAGGTGTGATGTAATCTGATTTATGTTTCAAAAGATCATTTTGACTGTGAAAAGGATAATGGACTCTGTGGAAGAATAAGAACTTTGTACAGGCTGCAAGGTGAATCCAAACAACTGAGAAAGCCAACTAGGCACTTTATTTTTATTTTTTAAAAATATGTCTTTTTTTTATTTCAGAGAGAGAAAGGGAGAGAGAAAGAGAGAGAGAGAAACATCAATAATGAGAGTCATTGATCAGCTGCCTCCTGCACGCCCCTTGCTGGGGATCAAGGCTGTAACCCGGGCATGTACCCTGACCAGGAATCAAACCCCGATCTCCTGGATCCAAGGTCGATGCTCAACCACTGAGCCATGCGGGCTGGGCCCAACTAGGCACTTTAAATCAGAGGATCGACCTGTATCCTCCAGGTTTTGTGATGTTAGAAACTACTTAGTGAATACTTCATTGCCTTTCATCTTTTTATTTCTGCTAATGCTATTTCTTCTGCCCAAAATATCATTTCTTTTTGTCACTGCTTGTTCTTAAGAGCCAGCTCAAATTTTACTGTTGGATAAAGCCTACCTCTATGACCCTGGGGTCATCAATGTTTTTTCCTGCTACTCTCTACTGCAACATTTTGAATGTGAACCAAACTTGGTAAACACAAGAAAAGAGAGCAAAAGGTATATAAGTAGTGAGACATTGTAGACAATTACTATATATAACTCTATGCTAATAAATGTTAAAATCTTCATAATAGAAAGCAAATACCAGATATTAAAGCACACAGTAAAACTATAATACTTAAAACACAGAAAGAAAATGTTTTAAAGAGGAGGTATATAAAAGTTTTCCACCATTCAGATCAATCCCACAAAGACATTAACAATCCCACAAAGATATTAACAAAAGCAACAAGCAAACTATTCAAAGCAGTAGATAGTCATGGAGCTAACACAACCTCTGTAACAGGGGTCTGGTAAGCAGGAACCCCCAGGCCAAGCCCAACATGACAAGTCTTGTAAATTGTAAGCAAGGAACACAGCCACACCCGCTCATTTTCATATTGTCTGGGGCTGCATTTTGCAGGAAAATAGCAAAGTGGAACCACTACAGCAGACTATATGGTTCAAAAGGCTGGCATAGTCTAAAATGTTTACTATTGGTCCTTTATAGGAAAAAAAATTTGCTGATTCCTAGTCCATCTCACTTCACCAGAAATTCCTTAACTACCAGGCGTTCTCAAATAAATCATGTTCCTTCAATTCTCGATGTTCAGGCAAATCTTTCTGCCGGCTAAGCCCATTACTCCTTTAAAGACTCAATTCAGGCCATCTCTCTAACAAAAGGACCCTTCCTGTCCAGAGTGCAAAAAGAGTCCTCCTCTCAGGTCTACATGAACTCGTGCATATCTGGAACTTCTCACATGTCTCTCTGGATTTCAATTATTCATATCTTTGCCACCCCAATTAAGTATCAGATCACTAAGAAGAGGAAATGTTTTGTGCACTTTGCATTTCTTCTCCAAATGAACACATAATAAACTTGTCAACCTACATAGTTGGCATTAGAAGCAGACTAAGAAAGAGTTAAATAAGTCACAAGGAAATTAAAATTTAGTTCATTGCCTCATCCTACAAATTAGCAAGGTAAATTGTTCACATGCCATAAGTTTAGGGGGAAAGTTTATAAAGGATTATTCCTATGTATGTGTAGGGTCTTTGGTCCCTGTGAGGAATTGCTTCCAACCTGTGGTGAGGTTTCCTGTCACTTCCAGCTGCTTCCAGATGCCTCTAGTCATGACTCACCCATTCCTTCCTAATTTGCTACTTCAAAACTACTTTTAGAGCTGGAACACAGAACAAACATGTGGTAAAACTGGTGTCTAAAATTAGAATAAATCAGCTTCTAAGGTCCTGTGGGATTTTTCTTTCACAGGTGCATGAACAGGGCTGCTCTTCCAAAGATAATTTTTCCAAATTCCAGATTCTTGGCTGTGTTCTAAATGGGTGTTTTTCTTGAATCAGAAACTTAGTATAATTAACTGAACTATTATGGAAAACTACACCCTGATCTGTTTGAAGAAAAAATATCTATAAAAACCTTCTGCCTTTAAAAGAATAAAATTGATATTAGCAAACATATGTTATGTTAAAAAATAATTTTTCAAAAATCACCCAATTTTAAGCAAGCCTGATCCCTTAAAATGTTAAAATAGATTTCATGTGCCTACTGACAATCATTAATTCCTGAACATGCTCTCTAGAGATAATAAAAGTCAAATTTCAGGAGTCACTGTCAAGTGAAAATTAAACAGTAATTAAGGGTACACAGTTTTGGAAAGGTAAATTAGAGAAAATTATTCTATTTTTATAACTCATATCAAAATGATTTACAAATTATTATAAATCATTAAAAAAAGCAAACTATGCTCTTTATCTATGCTGTTTCTAGACAGAGCTAAAGAGTACCCACTGTATACAAGGCCTAATTTATACTAACAAACTTAAAACAGTTCTCCATACTGGCTTTCCCATTCCAAATTCACTAATAGCTTTAGAAATCTGGTCCTAGTCCTAGCACAAAGTCATGAATTTTCTTCTTCTATATTTTACTCATAGTGCTAATGGAGGGGTGAAATTAAATCTAACTCTATTAACATGGCATTATGTTATCTATGACATTAACACAATTTATTATAAAATAAAATCAGGTAACCAGGTATTTTACATCAGTACAAGTTGAAATAAACAACTTGATTTGTGACGTTGTCTAAAAAGTGTGTAGAAATTTAAAACTAGGAGCTTGTGGAATGTCTTGTTGGCTCACTTAACCTCGCCTTCACTACATTTTAAAAGGCAGTGAGAGGGTGTTCAGCTTGGTAATGACAGCAGCAGCTTAATATTCTTCTTTTATCGTTGGCCTTTTTGATCCCTGCTGCCTACATGTCCATCACAGGCATTAGAAATACTGACCCCTGCAGACAAACCCTGAAGTTTAAAAACTCCTGTTCTCTCAACCTGGCTGGGTAGCTTAGTTGGTTAGAGCATCATCCCTATACACAAAGGTTGTGGGTTCAAGCCCTGGTTGGGGCAGTAGAATCAACCAATGAAAGCATAAAATAAGTGGAACAACGAATTGATGATTTTCTCTCTCTCTCTCTCTCTCTCTCTCTCTCTCTCTCCCCTTTCTTCTCTCTCCAATCGATAAAAAAAATGCTTAAAAACTCCTGTTCTTTAGTATAAGAAAGGGATACCCTTTTCGGAGTTTTTAGAGTTATATTTTTTCCAGTTATATTTAAATATGATTGACATATAACACTGCATTAGCTTTAGTTGAACAACATAATGATTTGCTATATGTATATTTGTGAAATGATCACCACAATAAGGTTAGTTAACATACATCACCACACATAGATACAATATTTTTTTCTTGTGATAACTTTTAAAATCTACTCTCTTCACAACTTTCAAATATACAGTACAGTATTGTTAACCACAGTCACCATGTTGCACATCACATCCTCAGACTTATTTCACCTAATAACCAGAAGTATGTACATGTGACTGCCTTCACCCTTTACCCGCCTCCCGCCCCGCCTCTGGCAACCACTAATCTGTTCTTTGTTTCTATGATTCAGTTTTTTAAGATCCACATATAAGTCACATAAGTGATATCATAAAGTATTTGTCATTCTCTGTCTGATTTATTTCATTTAGCATAAGGCCCTGAAGCTCCATTCATGTGGTTGCAAATGGCAGGATTTCTTTTTTTATATGACTGAATAATATTCTGATATTGTAATATGTATATATAACATTTTCTCAGAACTATATCTTCCTAAACAATTTATGGCAATTTGTTTACCTTCATCGAAGTTATGGTCAAACAGAATATACTGACATAAAGAGAGAATCAGAATATACTAAAATAGAGAAACAGGTTAATACGTAGATTTTAATTTATTATGTTAAATATATATGGTTTTAAGAATTAAATAATTCTAAATTTCAAAACAAGTAAATAAATTTAATGAAATATAGAATATTTGTAAAATTACTAGTAAATAATACTTTTGTTTTGCAAATAGTCTGTATGAGAAATGTCAAATATAAAACATTACAGAATATAAATTTTTGTTTTTCTGACATAAGGATATTTAAGTAATCAGCTTCCATCAGCCCATATTTTACTGTTAAAAATTGATCTAAGTAAAAATTACAATATTTGAACCATTAGAGCCAACACCAATGCTCTAATGCTTTATTTTGTCTGATAATCATTTTGAAAGAACTGCAAACATTTCCAACCAGAACCAGTATAAATTAATATACATTAAATAAGTTCATCATTTACATACTATAAAGCAAATTATGGAGGAAGAAAAATATCAGGATCAAGTACAGACTGGTTTAGGGAACTATTTCATGCTCAGACAAACAATAGTTAAGTCAGGAGTCATATTTAATCTGTATTTTTCTTTTCATGCCATTGTTACACTAGTGTCTTTGTAAAATGCCTTCTGTGAAATAAAAAGTCACCCCTGATTACAAAATTTATTAATCCAGTAATTGTAAGAATGCCTGCTAAAATAAGAATACCTTCTCCAAACAATTACCATGGCTAGCATCAACATTACATTGCCTCCAGTCCCTTACACATTCTAAAGTTTGTCATTCGCCATTAAGTAAGGCAAAGGACTATGCCTTATTACATATCTTTTTGTTAATAATCAATTTACTGAGAACTGCAGTAAATTCATTAAAACTAAAAGTTATTTGCATGTGATTCTATCAAAGTCTCTCTTTGATGAAAAAGATGAAGCATCTGTTCCTATCATACAAGCCTTAAATGTGTGGCTTAATACTCTAGACAGATAAATTGAAATGCCCTTGCCAAACTGGTAACTTGCCTCACATACACAGAATGACTTTCAGCTGGGAAGACTACATGGTCGTATAGTTAGAATTTATTTTTATTTTTGTAAATTGGAGAGATGTGACAGGGAAGGGCATCATAAGATCAAGCACAAAAGGAGAGTAGAGAGAGGATATTGCTGGCCTGAAATGGATTCAGCAGCAGTAACACAGTAGTTAATGTAATTCAATATAACCTGCAATCTATTTAACATCTAATTATTTGCAAAGCTGTGGGTAGGGCACTCCAGGGAAAAGCAAACATACACCCATCTTTAACTACCAGGAGCTTATAACCCCTGTGGTATGAAAACAGGCATGTAAATGGTAAATTCAATTATAAGGCGCAATATAACAAAACATGGGACATTTGTCTCTGATAGTTGATAAACTCATATTTTAACAAAATGTTATTTATTTGTTAGAAAAGTGAAATTTAGGGCATGTGCTATATGAAAATGTGTAAGATAAACCACATTCCTGTTCTACATTGAGTGGCTGTTCTACTCTAAAGGACAAACTCTGCTAAAATAGAGTGGGAGCCACCTTAATTACAAATGCAGGACTCCTGGACAAAGCATCAGCCTTTCTAGAGCATAACCTGCACCTAAATTAATACCATTAAAAAAACCCAACAAAGTCTTTTTTGGGCACTCTGTTAAAACTTTAACTCCCCTACTTGGTTTTTTAAAGGTCTACAGAACAAAATCTCAGTTTACCTGTCAAGCTCATTTCTCAAAAGAACACAGAACTCTCTTTTCATGTGGAAAATGAGGATATTAACAGTAGCTACCCTTCTAAAGAGGGTTAAATGTGTTGATATGTCTAAAATACAACTGTATCTGGATTCTTCTCTTCTCCCAGCTGGAGGGCATGTCAATACCTTCTTGGGGATCTGAATCCTCCTCTTCTTCAGTCTTGTGTAAGTACGTCGACTGAAGAAATTTTTACCAGACGACGGAAACCCTTATAATCACTTCCTTCAGTGTCCTTGACCTCCCATAGATGTCACTACTCAAAATAATCTAACACTTACAGTCAATAAAAGAAAAAACCTGTGATAATCACTTTCATTGTCTTCAAAACCAGAATAGATGTCTCCACTTCCTCAACTCCTCTGGACCACTCCAAACATGCTTTTTCTTTACTACTCTACCTGGCAGTATCCCCTTTAGATCAGGGACACAGGACCCAGTGCCTTCAGGGGTTCTACTCTGGTCTTCCTCTGGCCATATCCCTCCCCAAAGGGAGAGGAGTCTGTCAGGCCAAGAGAGGGCGAGGCCACTTGGAGCTGCACTTGCCTTCTGGAACACTAGTCAAAGCACTTTCAGTGACATTACCAATATTTGCACTATGGTAGCCATTAGCTCCATGTGCCTATTATACATATGAAATATAACTAGTGTGACTAATGCATTTTTTAAATTTTATAATTTGAATTAATGTGTTTTTAAACTTAAATAGCCACATGGAATTATGGCCACAATCTTGGCCACTGAGAATTCTCTTATCTAGACCACCGATGATCTCCTTGCTGCCAACACATTACTGACATCTTTATTTTTATCTTCTTTGATGTTTCTATAACATTCAACACTGCTGAGCAATCACTTCATTAAGTACTGGCTTCTTTTGACCTCTGGGGTACCACACCTTCCCGGTTTTCTGCATAATGTCCCTGGCAATCTTCTTAGTCTCCTGTGCTGACTCCACTTAGAGTGCTCAAACTCTCATAAATGAGAACTTATAACTAAATTTCCAAACACATCACATATTGGTTTACATATTTATCTCTAATATCACAAACCTACTCCTAGTCACCACCACCTAGTCTTGACTATTAAAGAAGCCTCCAGACCTGTCTTCCTGCATCCATGCTTGCTCTCACCACCACTCCTGTGCTGCAACTGTTGATCCAATGAAGCAGCTGTGCTTTTAAACAGGTGGAAATGGAAGGGTGCATTGACAGTGATCATTTGAATCAAGACTTGAAAGAAGAGAGGGAGAAGCAAGCTGTGCAGATAGCAAAAGAGAAGTCTAACGAGGGAAACAAGCAAGGGCCTTAAGTTATGAATAAAAAATATATTTTATTCTTCTTAGGGAAACGGAAAGATGTTGAGATGCTTCATGTTTGGAAGAGAAACCTGCCATGTGGAGAATGGGTTGAAGCGGGGGAGGATGGAAATTGGAGTAGCATGTCAGGAGCTACTAGTGCACTTGTGTGAACACACAGGGAGGTGGAGATGAATTCAGGTAAAAGGCTTATTTAGAAGTTATGGATTTGCTGTGGAGGGTGAAAGAATGAAGGGCATCAAAGACAATGCCTGTGATTTTAGCTTGAGAAACTCAATCAAGGTTGATGCTATCTACTGAAATAGGAAAGGCACACTAAAGAAATGGGCCCTTTAGATGGATGGTAGTGGTGGGGGTTTTGCAGGGACATCACAAAGGTAGGGTCCAAAAAGGGATAAAGGTCACCAGGTAGCAATCTATGGAAGTGCTATAAAGATGAAAGTCTTTGAAATTCTATCATCTATATGCCATTTATCCACAATATGCCACTGATATTTTGGATATGGGAGGTTTGCTATCCTTACGAGATAATTCAGTAGAAAGGTCAGTTTTATACATGGGCTTAGACACAGAATCTTTCTGATATTCTTCAGTTACCTTCTAGGACATCCTTTAATTGTGCATAAAACTTGTGCTCAGTGATGGAAAATCTGCTCAGTACTGACCAAATGACAAAACGAACTAATGGATATGGCACACAGCAAGGGCCACAGCCATATCACAAGAAACAAGTATCAGAGAAACAAAACATACGAGAGAAACAAATCAACTGGGTATTTTAAAATGCCAAAATGTTAAAACAAAAACATGACAAAGTATAATTTTTGTTAGTGTATATAGTTAGATCAAAACCACTGACTCACTAGCTCTGATCACACTCACTCACACAGTTGATCACCATTTATCTTCAAAAGTAGAACCTGGTGATATATGTACTACTTAGGAAGTATACCTGCCCAATTTTAATCTAGACAGTCTAATCTAGATATACTGTCTAAAGCCATCCATAAACACTATAAATAATGTAAGAAAATTAAAGATAGCAAAGCTAATAAAAGGTAGCTTTATTTTCTAAAAAGGTTCATTTTGATCAAATTGTTTGCTTAAAAAAAAAACTATTCCTATTCATCTATTCATCTAAAAGACCTTTAAAAGCTTTTTAAGTGCCAAACAAACTGAAGTTAACCAAGTTTTATTACCATTAAAAAGTAAATTCTGAAATAGCATTCTCAAGCAAACCAAAATAAAGGATTGCATAAGAAGTGAACAAAATTCATAATAATGATAGACTTTTGTAAATGTTTTATTTAGAATAAAAGAAATACTGATTATCAATCATATTTAAATATCTAATAAGAATCTAATTTTTAGATAAAAATGATTTAGACTTAACTTTAGGTTACCTCTTGATATTTTTATTATAGAAGTTTTATTAAATCGCGAAGACTGTTTTTCAACTCTGAAGGCTTTTGGTGGGGAAATCAGATCTTGCTGCTATTGGAAATACTAAAGACCACTCTCAGCATGCATAATTCTACCCTTCCTTGTTTCACTGAAACTTTTATCAGTAGAATAGATTTTCTTCATCTTTCAGGTGTGTTAGTTAAAAAGAGAAGGTTATTGTGCTTCAATTTCTTAAAAGCAATATGGTAATTGCCCCCCACTTTTTCCCAAAATAAGAATAGAAATGAGATATGCACATATCCTGTAGGAACTGTCAAGACACCACTATTCAACAGAAAGTAAATGTGTTGATGCTTTATGAACCTTTCTTACAAGAATGAAATGTCATTTGAAAACTAAAATATGTTGTCAGATTTTAGGGGACTTGAGAGTACTAAAAACTTCATTCATTGCTGTTTGCCATGCTTTTTGCACTCTTCCTTTATTTTCAAAAAGCTTAACTATGGAGGCTCCCTGCCTGTAGGAAAGGCACTTAGAAAATATGGCCAATTACAAAGAAACCTAAACTAAAAATTCAAGAACTGTGTTCATATAAATCTCCTGCAGGATAGTCACCACATTGAAAATGTAAGCTAATGGGCTTTTACAGATTATTGCAGATCCAGACTGATTTATTTAGACTTGCCAGAATCTTTTCATATCATGAGTCTTTTCATTATTGCTTCTGATGAAAGCCAAATGAAAATGTATGCACTGTCCCCTAGATTTAGAAGGAAGTCGAGGGTTGGGTAGAGGCACAGAATGCCACAAGACAGGCAGAAGCTACATATATACATGCTTATGTATATATGTGTATATGTATGAATGTGTGTTTACACATGTATTTGTATATGTGTATGTACACGTGTGTGTACACATTTGTATATGTACACACACATATACAAATACATACATTAGAGGCAAATTTCCGTTTTATCTCTCTCCATATTTCCTTTACAGTGACTTATGGCATTAGGAGTCTAAAGTTCAAATTACACAAAGGAGCAGTGATACTAATGTCTTTGAGCACCTGGGAAGGCACACAGGCAGTATAATTCCTCTTAACGTCTGCAATGCGGGAGTCATGATGTTCACGAAGAAATTGAAATCTGAGCTTAACTTTCTTTTAATTTCCCACCATATAAACTTAGAATCTAAGCAATTACTCTTTGTTTTTTTCAATATCCAAGTACTATGATTTTAATGGTTGATTGATAAGCATATCTTTAGAAAACCCAATGAAAGACGTGTGGTTTAAATTAAAAAACTCAAAGAGTTTATTCATTTTTCCTAGGTATCTCCCATGTATAATAAGGTATATATGTTTAGGAACTTGTTTTTTCTTGTTAAAAAATATAAACACATTTAAAATTTAAGTTTTAAAAGGCTATCTTTCAGCTACAAGAACCCAAGAGTATCATTAAGTTTCTGAGGCATTTTATATATTTATATGTTAAAAAAATAAAAATAAAAAAATCTAGAAAAGTTGGACCAAGAACAAAATAATTTTTAAAAATATCTAAACGTCACTGTTTCTACTTTTGTTTAAACTATTGTAAGATAAAAGGAATTATAAATATAATCACTTTTTCAAAAAGTAGGTTGTGAGGGAAACATTCTAATACAAAATAGATTTTGTGTTTTTTTAAATAAAAAAGTAAAGAATTGATTAGAACAGTGAATCTCTAGTCCTACTTTTTACAAGATTTCCTCTAAGTAATGGTTTATGGGACTAAATTAAGAATATAATTATGACATAAGTTGATTTATCAGACATACATTGACATTAAATATATCTGAAGCAGAGAACACACAAGCACTATGCCATAGTGGGATAGTATCTCGTCTTATTTGTAGTTTATTATCAGATAAATAATGATAAATTTCCTTTGACTCATTCCCAAACACTAAACTGTATTCTTTATCTTCTGCCTCATGTAAGTATCAAGAGTCAGAGACTTCACAAATCTCACTTTGGGTTGTAATTCAAAAATTATCACAAAAAATGGCTCTTCCTATCAAGCAATGAGAAGTTAATCTTATAAAATTTCTATTTGTTTGCTTAAATTTCTGACTATAACCCTAAATACTCTTTCCACAAAAACAGGGGGAAAAATTCAGTTGATATCAGGATTTTCCCATACTTGAAAATTAACTCTTTTAATCCCATTAAGAGTATTTTTAAAAATCGCTTTACAGGCCCTGGCTGGGTAACTCAGATGATTAGAATGCCTTCCCGATACGCCAAGGTTACGGGTTCGATTCTTAGTCAGGGTCCACACAAGAATCAACCAATGAATGCATAAATAAGTGGAATGACACTTGTTTCTCTCTTCTTTCCTCTCTCTAAAAATCACTCAATAACATTTTTAAAAAAATCACTTTACATACTTTTAAGTGGAGTTGTTCTTGTTTAATTTTAGACAATGATTATGGAAGGTTTTAATTTTCTAGTGAAAGCATTAAAAATTAATGGACACTGACTTTAATAGATGGTAATCATGTATAATCTAATAATTTTAATTTTTAATTTTAATTTTCCACTGAAAGCTCTAATAAATTAATGGACACTAATTTTAATAGATTTTAACAATGTACAACCTAATGGTCTGTCCTAAAGAAAGAATTCAAAGGACACTAGTTATTTCACACTTTTAAAGACAATGCAAATGTTGAAGATGAAAATAAGCTACAATAAAATGCACATCTTTTTGAAAGTACTCAGAAATCTTACAAATATCTCAAAGAATTTGCATTCCAACTTTTTAGCTGAAATTCCAAAATATGCAATGCATTTTCCTGGGCTATTCCAACACTTCTTTTCAAATGAATAAATAAAAGAAGTATAAGGATAAAAACAAAAATATTTCCAATACAAAGCTGAACGCAGCAAACATTGTGCTAGGACATTCCACTTTTTTAAGAGATCTGCACATATATTCAAATACATTTTCATGCATACAGGTAAGTTAGGAAAGACCACAAGAATAAACTTGGTCAAAAGATTTACATTTTTATATTAAAAATAAAATGTTACTTAAAATATATTTTCATATATTTCAGAAAATGTAGATTGCCTCTCACACTGTTGCTATATAAGGATAACAATCCCACTTGTGTAGAATGACCTAGAATAAGAACCATCTCCTCTCCTCTGAAGAGCTGAATACATTAAAGTTGGGGCAAATAAAGGTCAATTCTTCAATAATTTTTTGTATGAAAACATGCAGTAGCTGAATTACTTCTGCCTTAAAAATGAAACTTAAAATTGAAATGAAGGTCCAGAAATAGTTTTCCAGAACCATGGGGAATGATGAGTTCTAGACAAGTACACTTTCGAAATAATTATAATCAAAGCTGGTTTTAGGAGAAGATATTTTTAAGATAATTATGCATCTCCACACCTTCTTAATAAAAAAAAAAATATTATAGTCTTTTCCTGGGCAGGGCTTACTTGTATACATCAACTTTTGTCTTCTAAAGATGTAGTTGCTATTGAACATGTAGGGATGAGGAACACAGAAATTAGTAAACTCTACACTTTTGTACAACATTTATTTCTAAAAAAGTTTCTCTTGCTAGCTTGCATTTTTGGATCATTTATCTCTTTCTTATGAGCAAGGCAGAGTAATCATGTACAAACTCCTAAACAACTGTAATATGATTATCTTCCAACAAAAAGTCAAAATATTGAATTAAATTAAAATATTAAATCAAAAGCCAAAGTAATAATTTCCCATATAGTCACCAACCTTCTAGAATATAATGCTATGTATGGCCCATTTCTCAACAGCATTTGTTCACAATATGTAATTCTGTGTTAATGCAAGAAGCAATACTGTGGCAAGAATTTATCTTATGGCCCAGTTTGTTGTTTTAATGGTATTAGCTTATGAATTCAAACACTTTAGCTTTGGATATTTTATAAAGCCTTATTTGAAAATTTACAAATTGTGCCTCATCAGAAATCTCTTCTGAACTATTTTATAATCTAACTACTACTCTGGCATAACCCCTAACAATAATGGGGCAACAATGGAAGGCAAAGAGAACTATTAGGAAATAGTGATCTCACTTCTTCAGGATGAACTCAGGCTCCTTACAGCAGTAGAATAACAGTATTCCTATTCCCAAGTAATAAAACTGATTTTGGCTTCCAGTGAAGATTTTAGAAGATGCCAGAATCAAATGCCCACATACATATTCAGGTGTATTTGAAAGCTGTATAAATTTCATAGCCGCTAAGGGTTTTATCTACTCTAGCAGATGTTTTATAAAATAGAAACATTATAAAACTATGGCAACAAACCCCACAAAATAGTCAAACTCTTCTTATTTTATTTAAAGTCATCTGCTAAGATAGAAGCCATTGCCCCAAACCAATGCCCAGTGAGTGAAGGCCTGGGGTGGGGCAGGGGTGGGGAGGATGGGGGGAAAGGGGGGAAAATGTGAGGATATGTGTAATACTGTCAAAAATAAATAAAATAAAATAATAAAATAAAATAAGATAAAAATAAAAATAAATCTGACAAATACACCAGGCTATATCCATATAACAGAGTACTATGCAGCTATTAAAATAGATGGCATAGCATTGTGGATCGCTGGAGAGAGATGTCTAAGTTATTCTCTCTAGTAAAAAAAGGTACAAGTCAGTACACATGCAAGATGCAATCTGCATATTCTTTTTTTAATCCTCACTGGAGGACAGGTATGCTTATTGATTTGAGAGAGAGAGGGAGGGAGGGAGGGAGGGGAGAGGAGAGATAGGTTGCCTTCTGAACGCGCCTCGATTGGAGATCAAATCTGCCACCTAGGTATGAGCCCTGACTGGGAATTGAACCTGCAACCTTTCGGTGTACGGGACGACATTCCAATCAACTGAGCCACCCGGCCAGGGCTGCATATTCTTAATATACGCACAGAATACTGTGAGGTTACAATGCACCATCTATCCTGGTTACACTTGTGTGGATGGAGGTGAGTGGGGTGAAGCCACTACTTTTTAAGCACAATCTTCATTGAAGTAATACTCTGTTTTTGTTAAAATAAAAAAACAAAGATAATTGAAATCAACCACTTTTGCTGGCAAAGTAAATGTGTTCATATAATACATTGTGTTCAGAATAGAGAGGTTTGAAAGTAAAAACAAAATCACTAGCTGTTTCCCCTTTTGCTGATTGCGTGTCTGCCCCAAAGCTGACTTCCTAAGATCTTTTGTGAAAAGGCACTCTGGATACCCATGACCCACACCTCTGCATTTCTCTCCCAATTAGCACTGGGTCAGAGAGGGAGGTACCTTCCAATCTCTGTTCTAATAACTAAGCACAATCCATGTGATTTAATTTAATTATGTGTATGGTGCAGATCTTTTCATTAGCTTTAGCTGACTGAATATCTGAAAATAATTTGACCAGTTAATTTTCCCTCAGCTTCATTGTTTTAGAATGCATTTAATCAACAATATTGAGTGTTTGCTACATTCCAGATATTGTTCTATAGAGACTTTCAAACATAAATAAAGCATAACACAATAGTGTATTTCTGTAAATCAGGGTCCAGTCAGAAACAGGTGCCATTATGGATATGTTAACAAGAAATTTAATATGGGTGACCACAGAGCTGACAAGCCAAAAGGGGGATGGTGAAGTCACCCAGATTAGCAACAACAAAAAGCCAAAAAGCCACTCTTATCCCTAGGACTGGAAAGACAATGGGAGAAAATGATGCCATAAGAATCCAGGGCTGGCTCAATCTAAAGGGAGCTAGAACCACAGCAAGGGCTACCTTAGGAGCCGGGTAACAAGAGCCACAAACACTGCAGAAAAATCTGCCCAAGTAAGAGATGGATATAGAGATGGAGATGGAGACAGAGATATAGACAAGAGAGAAAAGAGCCCCGGTTTCTCCCCTCTAACCTTCCTAGCTGTCTGCCAAAACCTCCCACTGGCTGAACTTTCTGAGAAGTCAGTGAGCAAGGGTACTCCGAAAACAGTTTGCAAGAGGATGGGTAATGCAAAGAGACAAGGAGACTTCGGTAATGAATAATTAACACTTAAACTTCTCAAAATCTATAAAACTGTTTTCACTTTCCAGATGTCTAACACACACACACACACACACGCACGCATGGGATCTAAGAGACTCACTTGACCTCCCCTCCCTATCTCCTTTTTCTTTCTTTTAAAATTTATCTTTAGGTTAGTTCATTAGAAGTTGCTGCCATAAATGCCATTATACTTTTAACTTAATTATTAATGAAGCACAGACGTGCTATTTACTTCAGCACATTTACTCAAGTCAAGTCATTTAATTCTAACCACATATTTTTCTAATTTGAGGCATTCAATCAGAGTCTCTCCAAATAATAAAATTTTTATCTAAGTTTATATAGTGCTACTCTTTTTCTTTGTGTTCCATGTACACTACTGAGTAGATTTGCTAAAACAATAACAACTATGATTGTGCTAGCAGGTTGGTTGTTTATTTTCTGATTTTGACAGAAATGCTCTTTTTTTTCCCCCATTAAATATACTGTTGACAACTGGTTAGAAGAAATATCTGTTCCAGTATTAACTGTAACTATTCCGATACCTATTCCTATGTTTTGGTATTTTTATAGAGAATGGCTGTTGAATCCTATCAAATGTCAGAGTCTATTGAGAGGATTACAGAGTAATAGTTTTCTTTATTTAACAACGGGTTTCCTTTTTATTCATTCTTCTATCTCCTTTTCCTCTTAATCTTCCTACATTTCTTGGCTTATATCCAAAACGTCCTGGCATTATTATAAAGGCAGCCAACAAAAGCATTTCTTTCTTCATGGTTACTTCCCTGCGTATGAACCACACGATCACAGCCTAAGCAGTGTCCGTGGTTCTTCGACATTTCTTCACTAGTTTCATCACTGCTGAGTAACCCAAAGCTGCCTCTTTGCTGCCAAATCCTTGTTTTTATTCAGTTTCCAGATTCTAGATGGCTGAGATTAGTTAAAGCCTCACTGACGACTGTATCACAAAGGAATTCATTTTTATAGGTCCCCAAACTGCCAGAGAACTTAGAACACTTTTGCTCGCATTATAAAGTGAAAACAAGAATCAAACTGCCCAAAACCCAAAGAGTTAAGCAATTTTTCCAATGGCAAGCAAGAGTGTGTAGTCATCTTAGGCCAAGATCTCAGTCTGCCAACCAGGTAATATCTGTCACATGCCAAAATTTTTCTCTTGTCCATTTAGTCTGGATAATGGAACTTTTTCCATATGAAATTATATTTAAGACCTGAAACATTAGGAAAGGAAATTAGTTGCTTTAATCTACGCAAGCCATCCTAATATCTTCATAGTGGCTGGTTAGTAATGCTGACATTGAAGGGCAAGATTACTGAGTGAATGATTAGCCATGTTTCCAAGGGTGGATGCAGTATCTAGGGCACGGGAGGAATGTTAGGGGTACACCAGGGAGAACGAAGGATGGGGAACCATAAACACTGCCCTAACTGGAATGGAGGAAATGGACATTAAGATACTTTGAAATCAAGTTAAAGTCTTGCTGCCCTAGATCAGAAGTTTGATCATAATGAGTAGGTCAAAGGTAAATTACCACAGGATTCTGTAAGTGGGAAGAATACAAAGTGCCCACAACAGAGGATGAGTTTTTGAGGAATAATATCCGAAGCATAGTTACTATCACAGTTATTTACTGTAAGGCAAGACACGTAAGGATTGTGCTTCCTTTATGTTCATTATAAGTCAGAGAGCAGGTTATATTGAATAAATATAGTTCCCAATTAACTGATTTAAATCTTTGGATAAGAAATAGTTTCTGATGAAATCAAAGTGTCACACTGAGAAATATATATATATTTCAAAAGCAATGCAAGTGTGTGGGAAGGAAATTAATACTTCCTGAAAGTCTACTATGTGCCAAGCAATATGCTGAGGGTGAAGGTTGAACCCTGCTACAGAGACCGGGAGTCTCCAACTCTTTGACCAAGACATTATTAAAAGCTGACAGTAAAAGTGGTATATTCAGCTTAACCTATGAAGGAGTAGTTTGTATAAAAAGCATTATAGTAGTATATACTCGACCTTATTTGAGCTTTCATCTCCATATAATTCACTTCTTCCTCGAAGCATTTTAAATCTAGTAAGATTTTTTTCTGAATCCAGACTCTCTTCTCTTCACATTAGTAATTTCCTTCACATTTCGCTCATTACCTTAAAACCTAAGAATTCTTTTTGTTCAGGGGGATTCATTAAATCCATATATATGGGCCCTAAATGATGGACTCCCGTTCTCTCCCGCTATAAGAAAATGGCTAATGGTTGGTTCCCTCTAAGAGAATAACAGAGCACAGCATCTATAATAGTGAAGACTTTCACTTTACAAGTTCTGTGTTTTAACATGTAAAAAAACTCTAAACTCATAATACAGAATGTTCTGTTCCTGGGCAAAGGCTTTTATCATATTTCATATCTAGTATCTAAAGGCAACAGGCTGCAGAACTCAAGGTTACTTTTAGATCTGGCATGTCTGTCTTTGACACGGTAGCCACAATTAAGTACACTCACAGTGAGGCTCGAAGTGTGTTTCCTACGGCAAAATTACCTTAAAAGTTCTGAGTTATGGTGGAAGGAGGGATATCAAATTTAGAGCACATTAACAACATCTGATAAATCCTTTTTAGGGGTGTGGGTGGGAGGGAACTGCCTCAAATGGAAGGTGACTTTACTAACCCAAACCCTGGAATATGCCAGTAAGAATATTCTTATTTTGAATGAGAAAGAGCTTTGGTAATGAATTCAACTCTCCCAGCACAGTCTGTCTTTGAAGGCCAGGTGTCTCCTCAGAGCTCAAATGTCTATTTTACATCTTCACATTTATGGTCCTTGGGCACTTCATGTAAAACTAAATCTATCATCTTCCTCCTGACCAGGCCTCCCTCCCTCCCGTGTTCTCCATTGCAGTTTACACCAACATCAAATTACCTGGCATCCCAGGACAGACCTTTGTGCCTCCTTCTGGACTCCTGTTTTTCCTCTCCTTCAACCCCCCACATGCCACTGGTCCTCAGATGCTGGCTACTTCACACCCCAACCTGCTCTCTAAGTTATCTATTTCAATCCACATCAGCTACACCACCCTGTCCTAGGCACCATCATATCCCACCTGGATTACTGCAGCAGCTGTTTAACTAACCTCCCTGCTTTCTCCTTGCCTTCTGCAATCTATTATCTCCCAACACATCAGCAATCACTCTAAAATACAAATCTCATGATGCCGTGCCTCGAGTTAAAATGTTTCACTAGTTCTCTGATTTTCTTAGGATAATTTTTGAAACCCTCCTAGTAAAATGGTTTTCGTTTATGTCTCTACAATCATCCTCGCCCTACAAGTTCTGGCCATTCTAGACTTTCAGTTCTTCAAGGTTCCACGTTCTCTCTTCACCCCTGGCCCTTGTAAAGATGGTTAACCCTGCCAGGGAACACTCCTCTCTTGCTCCTGCCACCTGCCCGACTCCTACTTCTCCTTTGGACATCTGCTTAGATTTCATTTCCTCCAGGAGACGTGACCTCTAAAATCTGGGTTAAGCAGCCCTCTTTAATGTATGTTTCCTATGAAAGCATTTTTCTCCCTTTTAATAAAACCCTTTCTTCCCTTTTGTGTAATCTGGCTTGACACACAATAAACTCCTAAAAACTTTTCAAAGAGTAAATTAACTTGTGTTAAAAAGTGATCATCAGGCGAATAATATGCAGATACAAAGAGCAGCAATAGATATTTTCTATTCCCTTCCTTCTTCCTCTCTCTTTGTTAAAGAAGACCTTATTATGGGACACTTGTAGGATGCTTTCTACTGGACTTAGGAGAGAATCGCCGAGTCGTGTGTCCTCTGCCTGGGCTGCCAGGGTAGGGAGGGGGCAGGAATTTGGTACTTTCTTTAACCAAAGGTATATGGCTGCAGAACAACAGAATCAATCAAGTTTTATATCTCAAACCTTGACTGGACATGCACTTAGGCAATCCACTTACTGGTTATCCTTCTACCTATCCAAGGATGGAGAAAAAGAAATTAGGCACCAACAAATACCAGAAGGTGGAGGCATGAGTGTATAGCCTACATTCCACCTTTTGGTATTACAATATGTGAGAGTCCCACGGTTTAAGGGACATTACAGAAGGAAGCTGAGCTTGTACCTCAAAAAAGTTACCCCGCCGTGCACGCCAACAGCAGCAGGAGGAAGCCAGGGAATGTGCTTCTGACGGCAACAGCTGGTGGTGCGGTAAAGGTCATGCTAGTATCACACAGTGCGGCGGCCCGGGGGACCCCCAGCCAGGGGCACCCTGCCCAGAGGGGGTACTAGAGGCTGTGGCATCGGCAGGCTAGCGGGAAACACGGTTGTCCTGCTTTGGGAGGTCTTCAGAGGAGGTGGAATCAAACGGATCACCACCTGCGTGCAGCGAAGAACCAGACCAAGCCCGATGAGGCTGTAGAACGTCTCTCACGCCAGCCTTATCTCCCCCCCTCCCTGCCACTCCCACCTTTTACAAAAAGGGGAAGAAAATGACCCAGATGCCAACACTGCCCGCTC
Organism: Miniopterus natalensis; assembly: GCF_054644295.1. Lineage (NCBI taxonomy): Eukaryota > Metazoa > Chordata > Mammalia > Chiroptera > Miniopteridae > Miniopterus > Miniopterus natalensis. The sequence continues at coordinate 53,730,826 of NC_142082.1, read as the reverse complement.
CCCTTCCCGCAGCACATGCCAAGGCGGGGAATAGGAAAATAAAGTGAAAAAGCAGAATTTACTTCCCTCCTGTGAGCCATTTGCAAAGAGGAGCTTCAACTAGGATATGAGTTTGAAGTATGAAAGTGAACTGAAAGCTTTTTTCTTTAAATAACCAAAAATCACTGATATTCTATAGAAAACATTTGTGACGCGATGCCGATTAAGGCGTAAGGAATGAAAACCTAGTAGACAAAAAGAAGTATAAAACAATTTTGTGTTTATACTTTACCAAATTCAGATTGTTCAATAAACTGATTGGAGATCTAATCATTATAAGGCATTTAGCACATACATGGAAGTAAAACTATTCAAATGAGACAATGATTTGCCAAAGAGTTGGCACCTAATTAGACGTCCACATATTAAAGACAAATTTATCTAAGCTCTTCTATAATATTCAACAGACAAAATGATTTTGTTCCTAACTACCTCTCTTTTCAGTAAGTTTTATTAATTACTAGTCACCATAACTCCAAAAATGGTGTCCATAAAACATAAGAACACATCCTCAACCTCTTAATATGTTTTCCTAATATAACACATTATTGCATAATTTTAAAGCTCAGTGGAAATCATTATTCAAGGTTCTACATCCTAATGGCATGAGTACATGGTTTCCAAATAAGGTCTTATGCAACTACATCATTAGTCATGAAAAATCTCACTAAGTACACAGATTAATGACTCTGAAACTACTAGTTTCTAACTTCTAAGGGAAACTAATTGTACATAGCAAGAAGTTGGTTTTTGCAACACTACAATTGAAATTTCATTTGTGAAAAAAAGTGAAGAAAATTCAAGGGTGCAGCACTGCCAAAATTAGTCAAAGGTCTATACATATTTCCTTTAGTAAGAACATTGTATTGGTTTAGGAGATGTACTGCTCACGACTATAAATGCAGGCATACAAACCACTCCATATCACATCCTAATCAGAATGAAATTTTTGTTGGCCCATCTGCTTTAAATTTTATGCCAAGAACCAAGAAAAATCTTGGAAGTCTGAGTTTTAGTTGTAAAAACAGAAGATAAATTCTGAATCATAGACTGTTAGCCCTAGAAAAACACGCCAAGGACAGCTTGATTAATTCAAAGGCCGTTTTGACTACAGTCTTTTCTCATAAAAAAATAAAAATGGACTTCTCTAAACGGCATGAATGCATACACACTAAAATATTTAACATAGGCCGCTCACTCTAATTGTGTTTTTGTGTTGCTGTTTATGTTGTCTGTTCAAAAACTTCATATGCACTCAGCAAACATCCTATAATTAGTTACGGCTTCACCTACAGAGACAAGTAGCACAATGATCTCAGGTTCTTAATATTTCTTTGAAATTTATTTCAAAGCTGTGCTAAACAAATCAGTCAGAAAGCTGCAGCTAAGCGGTCCACCCACGTTCACCAACCTTTCCCCACCTACCGATAATTACAGTCTGCAGAACAGGCAGCCTCTCTAATAAACAGCATCAACTTAAGAAGACAGATATCTGTAGGGGCCCTTCTGTTGCCATAGAAATATCGCCAGGCCACCTTGTCCTCAGCATGAAACATCACTTGCACATTAACCTGCTATTAAGGGTGTTTGTGTGTGTATGTATGCATTGGGCTGAGTTGGGGGTATATATTAGCCCAAATTACAGGATAACTCACCCTGTTCTGATGGTTATAAATGATATGTGGGCCTTAGTTCTAAAACATTCCCCAAAATGGAGAACACAAATCTTTGTAGTGACAGAGCCTTCTGACTAATGGGTTCTTGCTCCCTTGGCTCAACTGAAAACTTTCCTAATGCAGCAAAGCAATAAAAATCAGCCAAGAATTCTCTACACCCCTTTTCTTCATTCTGGGCAAGCAGTCTTTAGGGGCCAGTGGCTTCCTAAAGTAAAGGTGCCATCCGCAGTTCTGAAACAAAAAAATCTCATCATGCCAACCCACACATGAAAAAGATTTTAAGAATCATTAATTGGGGATGAAGAAGCTGGGATACTCTTTTTCATAATTATTTTAAAGGTTGACTTTAAAAGAAATGAACTTCCCTGAGGTATGCTAATGACTAAAAAAATACAAATTCACTTTACATATCTATAAATGTTTTCAGTGGAAATTAATACTATACCATGTGGGACCATAGGTACAAAATAGAACTTAGTCACCTGTTTTCCGGTGCTTGTTTTTAAGGCCCTTTAAATATAAAATCCTAACTAAATACAAAAGATAACTTAAAAAGTAAAATAACAAAACTGTAATTACTTGGGCTTTTATTATCCAAAAAGTTTATGTTATGTCAGGGAGCAGGTAGGGAGGGAAGGAATGGAGAAGGTGTTAGAAGAGTAAGAGATTCAGAAGCAGCAGGGAGTAGGGGATAAAAATTTTTAATGCTCAAATGCTCAACTACTTTGAGACAGGCACTGTGTTTCTTAGTCACTTTACCTACCTAATTTGTTTAATTCAGGACAGCCAGGCATTATAATGGACCTTCTGACATATGTTCTCTCAATAATTTCTAAAAAATGACCATGGAAGGAGATGGACCTAGACTATCTTTCCATTGTCACAGGAGCAGATAGCAAAGCTCTTCAGGAAGATTAACTAACTTGCCCAAGTTCGCAGACGTGCTCACAGGGCTGCCAGGAAGTGAAAATAATTCTAACTTGATAGCTTCTGCTCTTTCCTGGGCAGAATTACTTATTACTTTAGGTGCTCCTTTATTTAGCATAATAACCCCACATTACACTTGAAAATGTTCTTGAAACAAAGTATTAACAAACTTCTCAGCACACAGTAATACTTCTTTGTTAAATCCAAAATATTAAAGATTTATTTATTTTCTATCTTTTTACTGTTATTCTCAAAGAGAATTCTTAATTGTATAAGTAACAAAGATCCACTCCCACAAATACCTTAAGTTACTTTCAATAAGATGATGATATAACTGGGGTTGGTGGAATTCTAGCACAAGGACAAATCTAAAAATAACCGTTGTTCCACAGTATGATCCTGGTTGTTGTTTTTAATGTCATTTCTTTTAGAGACTTTCTAAGGCATCTATCTGTATAATCTTCATTAGGTTATCTTAGTAGGATACGGGTGTTTTATTCAGATCAGTTCCTCTGCGCAAGCCACTGAAAAATAATTTTTATAATTTTTTTAAACAAAAAAGTTGGTTCATAAATCAAGACATTATACTTTTTCATCTGTGCTAACAAGAGTTTTTAAGTAACATGATCTAAAAGAAGATATCTTCTCATTTGGCTGATGTCTAATTGATACATTAATTTTTAAAGCAATACCATTTCTTAAAAAGAGATGCTGTCTGTGTGTGGCCTTTGTGTGTGCCAGAACACGCTGGGACAGTGATGAAGTGATCTCCACATCAAGAGATGGGCAATAAACACAAAATTAACCACAGAGTCTGAAGTCGTATTAACTGTGGCATTCCACCAATACATAAAAAGCCTGTAGGTAGAGCAGTAGAGGAAAATAAAAGGGAATGATAAACTTGACATACTATTTTAAAATGTACTAAAGGAATAAAAATCTGGCCATCTTTCTAAGGTTTCCACGTTCGTATGAAGACTAAGAGAGGTGGTACCTAAAGTCAAATTCAAGAATAGAACTGCGTAATTAGTTTTAAAGCTTCACTATCCACATACCAAGTCACACAATTCTCAAATAGGTAGAGCAACTGAATTCTAACAATTGAGTGTGCGGGAAAGTTAATGCTTCAGGAGTTTCAAAGTCTTCTACTGTTTTACTCTCGATCTATTAACAAGATCAAGCTAAAGATATACTAGTGGATATAAGAAAGTGTCCACATCAAGTATGACCATAACCACGTATTTTTTAAACAATAATTACAGCATAGGCATTCAACAACCTTCAAGAAAACCTCTGGATGGCAGGAAGAGGCAATGACAAGGCTAGAAATACAGACTCAATAGATTAAAAATAAGCAATAAAAATAATCTCAACTATAGACTTCAGGGAAAAAAAGCCACTCGTATTTAAAGGTTCTATATGTTAATTATAACCATTAAGGGTCATTAATAAAATCTGCTACCCTATGGCTCCTCCTAGCACAAATGCAACAAATTTGTTTTCTGGGATGTACAGGTTGATTTATGTAACAATCATTTCCCCCAAATCTCTGAACTTCTTTGTTTCTTGGGATTATTCAAAATATAGCAAATGCAAATGTCATTCAAGAACACTGAAAAATGTGCTATTTAACTTTATGAACTTTACCAACATATGGAAAGGTAGTTTCTCATGCGTATTTTGTTTATTACTTGGTTTATTTAATTTTGATTCCATTAGCTCAATCTAAAATCTGGGTCCAAACAGGCCAAAAGACATAATGTCATAAATCCCAGCTATCTCTAAGAAAATGATGTCACTTCATTTTAGTGATCTTAAAAATTACTATAACTATATTCTGGATCATTTTATTACAGGACTGTCGTGATTTCAGTGTCTGAGCCTGTACCTGCACTTACTATTTTAATAGCAAGACGCTGAGATACAACTGTAACACCCAGGGCTAATTTGGTGGGAAAGGAATGGAAGACCTAAGAGTGATGCCTGTGAGCCAAGCACAGGGCAAATGACAGGGCTGGGAGCCAGAATGACGCTGTCCCAGTAGTTCAAGTTGAGAATGTAGCAGGATTACACAGAACCAGTAGACCAGGATTGTCAGACTCAAAAAACCTGTGCTTCAGGAATCAGTAGCCATTCACGTTGACAGCAATTTTACGCTTGGCAAAAAGTCATCATCCACAACAGACTAATATTAACATGAATTTTGTAGATTTCTAAAATGTTGATTCTATTTCATTTGCATACCTGTTTTTATGGCTAAATGAGACCTACTACACAACCATTTTAAGCCTGTTCTTAATATATGATTTAATGCAACATTATAAACCAAAAAGATCATACACAATTTTAAAGGTCTTTAAGATATTTTTCACTTTAGAAGAAATCCATTTATTACTCATATTTAACCTGCAGTTCCCCATTACTTTTCTGTTATTCAAGTCACCTCTGACTTTCAAATTATTGTTTTACTTGTGCAAGCAAAAGGCTTTTGGTCTTTTCTGACTAGGTGAAATCTTTTCATGACGCTCTGTTAAAATATGTTCTCATCATGGGTAAGCATTCCACTGCTAAATTAGTCACTGGGCAGGTAACCGTACAACAGCTTTAGAAATACAGAGTTAGGAGTAAAACCAACATATGTGTGCCCAAGTCCAAGGATTTCTACAAGCATTAGCTCCTCTATTCTTGCCATTGTTAATTTATGTTAACAAGAAAATTTCAGTTCCAGAGATTTAATTCCCTGTTAATTTAGTTGCTGAACTTCTACTGTATGGTTCCCTTTTCATTGTACCATTGTAACATACAAAATCAGGGAGCATGCTGAAATATTACACTAAAGTGATCCTTACATTTTTAACTCTGGATCTATAATGAAACAGAACTTTGTGGTTGTGTAATACATTTTTCTTCAAATTAAACATAAGAATATTTTTAAATGTTCATAAAAATAGGTTCTGTTCATGAACTTTTTATTTCAATATGCCAAATTTAATTAACCTATCTAAAACCTAACATCTTTTCCCCACAATTATTTCATCTCAGCTACCCAGCTTTTCTAAACTCCTATGTTCTAGTCATAAAACCTGGAATAAAAGTCACTGTTTCAATTGATCTTTTCCTTTACTCTCGTATCAACTCATTCATTTCTCACATTGGATTTTGACTCAAAATGTGTACTGATCTCCTCTTCATCACTGCATCATATCACTAATTCAAGCCATCTTCTTACACCGGGTAATCAAACTCTTAGCTGATATAACCAACTTCAGGTTTTAGCCCTAAATGCTCCAAAAAGACAAAACTAAAGTAGACTTTCCTTACAGATACTGCCATATTTTTTTGTTTATCCTACTTGGGATATTTTGCACAACCTGAGTCTTTAAATTCACGTATCTGACCAGTTCTAAAAATTATCACCCAACATGTTTTCAAGTAGTGACTTTCTTTTATTCTCTCCCGCTTTGGGAAGTCTGAGAACATGTACATTCTACATCTAGATATTTTTGTGTTTCCATTTTCTTTTCTCTCTGTATTGTTTTCTGAGTAATTCTTACATATATTTTCCAGTTTACCAACTCTCTCTTTAGCTCTGATTCATCTTCTTAGCCTCTCTATTCCATTTTCATATTTCAAAGTTTTCCATTTTTAGTGGTGCCATTTAGTTTTCCCAGATCTTACTAGTCATTCCCAATAGTCTTTTGTTACCTGTTCACTTTTATGTTTTGCCTTTCATTTCTTTAAGTATGTATACACAGCTATTCTATTTTATATATTTGATAACTCCAATATCTGAGCTCCTTAAATGTTCAGTTCCATTACTTTGGCTAACTTCCACTAAAAATAACTTTCCTCATAAAGTTGGTGATAAGTGATTGTGACCTCCTTGATCTTAACCTGTTAAAATCCTGCAAACCTACACTGGGGCTTGAGAGAGGACTTCTGCCGGCTTCAGCTGAGAGTCAGGGTGCTGAGGATCTGGAAACATTTTAGTCCATCTCAAATGTCCCAATTTCATGAGAATCTCAAGTTGAGAACCTCTCTCCTTGTTGCTTGCCCAATTCTTGATATGCAGGCAGCCATGTTTAGATACATTTGCTGTCAGAGCAATCAGCATTCCAGTTGTCATTTTTGCTCACTTGTTCTATTTAGGTAAGGAGAACAGAGAAGATGCATGCTTTAGAGATGGTCCACTACTTAATCCCTAGCAATGCACCAAAAATTGTATTTATCAAGGATGCATTGGTTTGAAATTATGTATTTATCACTGGAAGCAAAAGTCCATATTATTTTCTTAAACTGTTACATCAACCTGAAATATTCCATGGTTCTTTACTCCTTGGAGCATATTTGTCTCCCCTGCCTGGTGTTCCATATAGTCACATCTTTTATCTAACTTCAATCCCTCTAGGAGCTTCCTTCCATCCTAATTGTGCCAGTCTCACCATGGTTCCTCAAGTCTCCATGCTCAGTAGGCATTCTGCTTTCAGTCATACAGCATTCTTTGTATCTGAAATATCCTATCATCTTCACCCTACTGATTTAAAATCTGCCCAGTTTTAAAGCCCAGGTCAGATACACCTCCCTTCGTGAAATATTATTTATTCCAACATTTCTTTCCTCTCCTGTTTCCACAGTCTTTTTAATTTCAAATTTAACATAGAATGCTACTTAATCAAGGGATTTTCAAAATATTAAGATCCTTTATAGGTCACCTATTTCATTCTTAACATTATAATCAATCAACACCCAGAGTGGTTAAGTAGCTTGCTAAGGACGCAGAGGTGCTAACACCTGGTTCCTCATCACCAGTCTGGGGCACTTACACTTTGCTGGTCATTCAATATTTCTATTCTCCTCTCTGAAGGGGACCTCTACATTCACGGTTTCCCCTGAGAATAAAAATAAAAGTTACGACAATGACTCACATGATCTGCCCCCCTCCCTTCTTCTGACCACCAATCTCCCTAGTGACATCATTTCCTACATCTCCCTCTCTGGTTTTTCTGCCGTAGACAAGATGGTCTCTTTACTTACTGTTCCTCAAACACAAATGCACACTGCTTCTTCAGGCCTGTGTACCAGCTTCCAACACAGCTGGAATGATCTTAGTCTAGATATCTGCTTGGTTTACTCCACCTCAACCTTCAGGTCTTGGTGCAATGTCTCCTATTAGAAAGGCCTGAGCCTCCTATTATAGTCACCCTTCCTGCCCATCTTGAACCCCTTTAAATGTTTTCATTTTTCTTTATACCACTTACCCACTGACATCTATTTAGTAGATCTCTATACTGTCTTTCCTAGGCCCCAAGTAATTAAATTTGTCACTGTATGTTTACTTCACTCCTTTAACCCCCAAACCCTAAAACAGTCCCTGGGGTATGGTAGAAACACAATAAAATATTTACTAAATATGAAAATGAATGAATAGCAATACTAGGTGCAGTTGTTTAAGTTGTGTTAGCACTGTGGTCATGACAGAGTGTGAGATCACACACAGCCTACCCTTACACAGAGCTCATCGTGCAAGGGAAAACATACCAGTAAGTACTTGATCAGGAGACTCAGGACTTACACATGAGGTCTTTAATGCAACTGCAAAATCTCTGAAAGATAAACTTAAAAGATCACCTTTGACCTTCCCAGACTAAGGAATCCCAAGAAAATTTGTGCAAAGTATTCCTCCAATACCAGTGATAGAGTGCAAAGCACTTGCCAGAAAGAGGATCTCATTTTTCAAACAATTCTGCTGTTACTAAGTTCTTGTTTTTTCACGAATACCAATCTTGCCTTTGTGCAACTTCCAAAGTTTGTACTAATATGCCTTCTGAACTATAGATAATATAGATCATCTATAATAATCTTTCAAAAATCTGAAAATCTGTTGAGTTTTCTCATATGTCCATTCCTCTGTGGACTAAATACTCTGTTACCTCAGTTATGCTTCTATGGATTGGTTTCCAAATTCCTCACCATTCTGGCCACTTGTATCTGAAGAGATTCTATTTACTCAAAGTGTGTTGCATTAATAGGTCAGATGTACTATTTTCAGCACAAAGTCGAGAAATTTTAAGAGTTGTGATACCCAGCCCACCATCTGTCATCTATCTGCATGCAGTGAACACCCATGGTGTCCCAGACATGACTTCTGCTAAAAAAAACAAAACAACTTTGAATATTGATGTTTAAAAGTTTATGAATTTACTCAGTTTACATTTTTCCATTTTATCTAAGTTTAGGGTAGGGTGTCTTCAAGGAAGCTTCCTTTTTTTATTTTCTTCAATGGCTTGCTGAAATAAAAAAGTCTTTGGTTTTTCCTTGATCCACTATTTCAAGGATCTTCCCAATTAGGTTATTTTGTATATCATCACCCTATACTGGTATAGTTCTTTATAATTTGTAAATTTTTAAATTAAAAAAGTTCAAAGTTTATTCCTTTGAATACATCCAATGGCTCAGCAATGTGAGGAGAATAGCAATTATAAGTGGATAAGCAGGAGCTCACACAGGTTACAGCAAGTTAGGTGTATGACTAATATTAAATGCCAAGGTTTTTCCATTCCTCATTTATACTAGGTCTTCTCTGCCCTACTTGGCTTCTAAGAATGCTTTGTTTTTGGGAAATGCTCATGTTCACTTCACAGGAACACAATCTATTTAATATTACTCTCAAAAAAAAAAAAAAATTGAGGGGATGGGGAGATTGATAACAACTGTGACATTCTGTAGCTTTTTGAATCCATGTATTTGCCTTATATTACAAGTTAGAACATTTCATGGAACAAAAAGCAGGTTTAATCCTGACTTTAGTCCTCATGTGTTCTAATGGACAAATGCCCAAATCCATTGGGCAAAATGTTGTAAACAAAACAAATGCAACACTAAAGCTATAGATTGTTCACTTGTATTAAGGCAACACAAATCTTAGCCACGAAACTTTTAGCTAATGGGAATATTGAACTATATAACAATGAATTCAAACTTTTGACTAAACAAAAATCCCCTATAATAGTTAATAAGAGACAAGAATATATCGTATGGCAGTACATGAGTAAACGAGAAAACATTTTTTTAATCTCTTAGTTTATTAAAATGAAAAGATTACATTAGGAAGCTATTTCAGCTTTTGATCATAAGGTCAATATAAGAAGGAAGTAATGACCCCAGTCTAATAATATAAATTTAGTGGAACTTCAGGAAAATCTTTGAAGATGCAATTCAATGCAATTCAAGGCCTCAATACTGCCACACACCAGTCAGATTAACAGTCAAACACATTCCTACAGTTAGCAACAGAGAAGCACAGAAGAGTGGTTTTTAAGTTCACAAAGAATAAATGTTCCTGAAAAAGTGCACATGTAGTGAATTTCTGAAAAGGGGAAGCTATTCATTCATTCACTTATTCTAAATGAAGAATTACAGATTCTTTAAAAAATTTAATAAATACTACATCAGTAACTACAGAAGAAAAATATTCAGATAATGAGAAATAGTACAAACACTATAAAACGTGCATCCCCTATGTCTGAATCATGGAAACGTACACTGCCCTTTGTGCTTTCATTCTATGACTCCCTTTATTTCAAAGCAAATATAACCTTTTAAATAAACCCTGTTTTGTATGTCAGAGGCCCTATGGCTTGTTCCAGTGTTTCTATACCTTTTATGCCTCTGCAAAGTACAACAATTTAGGGTCGGGTGTGTTTAGAATATTTTATTTTCCCCAGGTAAGCATCTTCTGAAGGCCTAAGGTCTTACTGCTTCTTCACAATACCTCCCAAAAGGTAGTTTCTAAAACAACTTCTCAGAAAAATGCTATCAATTGTTTACTTAACGAGGGCTACTAGAGCATTAATGTTTAGTGTTCTTTTTCTAAGTTCATTAAATTGAAGTTTGCCCATTTTTCTTTCATATGACCTTAGAAAAGCTCACCATGGTTTATCAGCACACAAGCATAGGTTCCCATTGAGAATTCCTATAAGCAACTCCCAGGAAAAACATAAACTTAAGTACTCCATTATGCATACTGTTTTGGGTTGAATTGTGTCCCCCAAACTGATATGCTGAGGTACTCAATGTATTTTCCAGTGCCTCAGATTGTGACCTTATTTGGAAATAGGGTTGCTGTGGATGTCATTAACTAAGATGTAGTCATACTGGAGTACAGTGGACCTTAATCTAGAATGACTGGTGTCCTTAAAAGAAGAGAAGAGACACAGAGGCAGGAATGAAAAGGGAGAAGACAGAGACAGAGATTGGAGCAAAACATCTAACAAGCTATGGAGCACCAAGTATTCCTGGAAAACACTGGGGGCTGAAAGAGGCAAGGGAGGGCTCCCCTGTACAGGTTTTAGCGGGAGCATGGACCTGCCAACCCTTTAATTTTAGACTTCTGGCCTCCAGCACTGTGAGAAGATATATTTCTATAGTTTTAAGATACAAAGATTGTGGTAATCCTTTAAGACAGCTCCAAGGAAAGAACACACACACTAACGCCCACATTTCCTTCTTAACTCAATCTTTTCTCTCTTCTGTCTTTCATAGTCCTCCCGCAACGTCAAACTACTTACAGGGTCCTCCCCACAACCCACAGTTTGTGCTTCTTCTCTCTGCTTGTAACCTTTCTCTCTTCAACAGTCTCCCCCGATGTCTTCACTTCATTAACTTACTTAAAGCTCATGAGTTACCTTCTCTGAGAATCCTTCCCCAATCTCCTCGCCAGGCATAACATATGCTTCTCTGACACGTCTGTCTTCCCCCCGGACTGCATACTCTTAGAGCAGTGACTGCTTCTCACCACTGTACTCCCTGGACCAAACTAGGATCGCAGTATTTGTTGCATGGTTGCACTACTCCTATCTTGCATTTTCATAGGCTTTTCTTTCTTCCTATCACCTCTTCTTTTCTTCCCCAATGCATCAATGAGTTATCAATTTTAAATCTAGCAAGTCATTTTAGGGTTTCCTTCCTTTGAGAAAATCCTTAGGAAAAACCAGCTCAGACAACACTTGAGAGCCACAGCTCAGCTACAGGAACCTGGGCTGCTCCCTGTTCCTCGTGTTTGCCATAATTTTATTCATCCCCTGCAAATCGGGGTCTGCATTCCACTCATGTTGACTGCTGAGCTGGCGGTCAGCAGGCGGGCCGGCAGAAGCAGCATTCTGTGGGCCTAAGCATGAGGGAGAGAACCTTCTCCTTCCACCGGTGTAAGTAACCACGAGAGAATTCTCACCTCTGTGACTCTTACAGAGCAAAAAAAGGGAGGACTTGACTGGATGGGTCAGCAAATAAAAGAAGGCACTGCTGTTGACAGTGAGCAAAATGGCAGATTTGAATTTAGGGGGAACAAAACAAAAATCCATGGTTTTTCATATATTTAAAAGAAAAGTTTTAAAATATTTATTTACATTTAAAAAGCACTTTTATGTATAAATTATTATTACCTACAATATGTCTTCATTTGTTATTGTTTTAACTGCAGCGCTTTTAAAACTGCACAATATATGCAACATATGCCAAATTTCTAAACATGGGAAGTCAAACGTTTAATTGCATTTCAGACAGCTTTATAAACATTTTCCTTGTCAAAAGAAAAAAGTGAGTAAAAAAGGGAGAGCGCTGTAAAGTGTTTTGTAAGAAACCATTTACACTGTGTATCTATGAATTAAATACATTTATTTTTAATCTTTGCTGGTCCCTGGCCAGCCCAGCCCTGGGTCTGCAAGCTGTCTGGCTTGCTTCTGCCAACTTCAATGAATGGCCCACGGCACCTTCACTTTCACAGCCTATACCCCAAACCACTTTACTCTGACCTACTTCCAACCCCGTTTCTGACTTACTTCTGATTTCTGCTTCTGATCCCTGGAGTTTCCCATTCAAGTCCTTTCTTTTGTACTCTTGGACCTAACGATTTTCTTAGGTCAATCAGTACAAACCCCTGGCTTGCACCTCAAACAGACCCACTCTCTCTATGTGGATCATTCTGCTGTGAGTCCTAAGCAGTCACAAGAAGACGGATCCACTTGTTCTCAGGGACCTTAAGCCTGATGTAGACCCTCATTGCCAGAGAGTCGTGGGGTATGTTCCAGCCCCAGGAGTTGCACTACTTCCACTGTACTTAGAAGAGTGCACATAATGGGCATGCAATAAATATTTACACTGAGCAAAGAGTGTTTTCGTCAATAAAAAATCGTATAAGCCTGGCTGGGCATGGCTCAGCGGTTGAGCGTCGGCCTGGGATCCAGGCGATCGGGGTTCGATTCCTGGTCAGGGCACATGCCCGGGTTGTGGGCTCAATCAATGACTCTCTCATCATTGATGTTTCTGTCTCTCTCTCTCCTTCTCCTTTCCTCTCTCTGAAATCAATAAAGATATATTAAAAAAAAAAAAAAAAATCAGTATAAACTTATACTCAAAAAGTGAAATTATTTGGCTAGACTTTGACAATAAGCACGAGTCAGGAAAACTGAAAGCAGCAAGGTTGGGTGAAATCACTGTGAAGAAACTCTATCTTTGTGTTCATTCCTCAAGGGGAAAAAATGCAGGAGACATTATTCAGGGCTATCGCGGCACATTCTCTCAAGACCCCCTCTATGCCATTTCTGGGGTAGCTTTTACTTTGAAATAACTTTAAATGTACATTAAGAAATGCAACAAGATACCAAAAACTCTCATGTACCCTTTTACCTAGATTTCAAGTTGCTGCCCTTTTCACCTGTACTTGTACCTGCTTATATCCACATGCTCTATCATACATCTCATTGTATATTTATATCTATCTAAATGCATATGCATACATAAATGTGTATATGAAGATATATACACACAAACAATTGTATACATGTGTACAAATGTATCCATTTTCTCCTGAACATCTGAGAGGAAATTTCAAACACACTGCCCCTGTATTCATTTTGTTTTGTTAATCCTCACTGGAGAATATTTTACCCATCGATTTTTAGGGAATAGAAGGAAGGGAGGGAGGCAGAGAGGCAGGCAGAGAGAGAGAGGCAAGAGAGAGACATCAATTGGCTGTATCCTGCATGTGCCCCGACCTGGGCTGGGAATCAAACCTGCAACCCAGGTTCGTGCCCTTGACTGGGAATCAAACCCGAGACCCTTCAGTGCATGGGCCGATGCTCTAACCACTGAGACACACGGGTCAGGGCTGCTCCTTTATTCTTAATACTTTAGTATGTACATACTCAAAGCAAGTACACTCTCTCAGACATAATCACTTCATGCTCAGAAATCTCTTACTTTTAAATACCCACTTGCTGATCACATACATAGGTAACAGCAACATAGAGGTATATTCCAGAGCCTGGCTTTTGGGTTGTACCAGGCACCAAGTTAAACTCCGTCATTTACTTGTAGTTCTTTAATGATTCCCTAACTTTCTTAGGACTGAGTTTCTTTAAGAAAGAGGAGAATAACAATGCCTGGGTTTGCCAGATTAAATGAAACAATGTATATAAAATGCTAAACCTACCAAGTAGGTAATAAATGCATCTTAGCTAATATTATTCTTCCTACTGCAATCTCACCCTGCTTCTGGGTGTGAACTCTTCACATCAGGGATTATGTAGTTGGTGTTCCTGCAGCACACGGGGAATTCCCTGCACGATACTCAGAAAGCATTTTTAAAAACAATTTACAGCTTTTGTTTCTGTTTTTTATTTTTATTTTTTTTATATTTTCTTAAATTTTTCAATTACAGCTGACATACAATATTCTATGAGTGTCAGGACATAGGGAAACTAATAGAGTGGAACCTAGTCATTAGACATTCATATAACTTACAAAGAGATCACCCTGATAAGTGTAGGACCCATCTGATACTACACACAGTTATTGCATTATTGACTATATTCCCTATGACTTCATCCCTGTGGCTATTTTATAACAGAAGGCATTTTTTTAAAAATAAAACTGAATGAAAAATATTAAACAACATTTACTGATCTTTTCCATTGTGAAGATACAGCGAGAAATAAAAAACATATCATTTCTGACCTTTAAGTCTTTAAGAGCCTTGGTCGAGTTAAAAAGTTTAGTCTAAAGAGTAGTTCATCTTTGGTGCTTAGTGTACTTAAAATATGTGGGGGGTGGGGTGGGGGGGCGTATGTGTGGGTATGTGTGGGTGGGTGTGGGGTGTGTGTGGGGGGGTGGGGGACTGTATGGGTGTGGGGGGTATGGGTGTGGGGGTGTGGGTGTATGTGGGGGGTGAGGGGGTGAGGGTGTGTGGGAGGGTGTGTGTGGAGGGGGGTGTCTGTGTGTGTGTGTGTTCGCTCACAAGACTAAGTGAAGGACCGAGAGAACAGTACCAAAGTAAATGCTGACTTGGCAAACACAATTATAAGTGACTTAAACTTTAAATGTATTTTCCTTCCTTCATTTTTTCCAAATATACTTCCCTCTGCAATTTTTCTCTCTTTTACTCCCACTCAAGTCTCTGTTTCCACAGCAATGTGCTTCCACCCAGAAGTTCCACGCGGGGTGTCTACACTCAGTCCACAGCTGCTTCTACTGCTCTCTCCTTTAAGCGGCTCCTAGAAAAACTCAGTTCTCCACTCTGATATAGATGTGCTACGATTCAAGTCACATATCTCAACTTACCCTTCAGTACTGTACAGGAGTTCTTACATAAGATGATTCGAAGTACATTTTCACACTGATACTAAAATATAAACTAAAAAAGAATCACACGATCTCTGTGATGTGAACTACATATGACTCAAGCTTGTTCAAATTCACGCTCTTTACCCAAGACAAAGAAAACATTTAGAGAACTACTTAACAATTAAAACCAGAAAAAAGAAAGACTGCCAGGAAAAGAATTATCCAACAAGGACTTATTTCCTACCACCTGATCCTGTGTTTGGCTAGACACTGGGTTTCTCTTGCCAGAACCTCAGAATCGTTAAGGGAACCCTAATTGCTATTGAGCTTCTCCACTGATGTGCCCTAAACCCTACTCCTATTAGACTCTTTAATGCTGCTTGATTTACTCTTAATTCCTCTGTTTTGAGTTGTGCTGCCAAAGTCCTGAAGATCTGAAACAGGCCATTCCCTCTGAATAGATGGTTGCTTTGACTATTCTGAAAACCAATCAGATTCTAGAGAATACCTGCCAAATGCCACAAGCTAAATAGGGGTCCTATAATCAAATCATTGGTAGTCATTCATAGAGCGAGTCTTCCTCTGAGCTTCTGAGAGCCAATGAAAGTCTTTGTAACTAAGTCAGGAGTGCTGCCCAGGTTGAAGGAACCCTCCACCCCCACCCCATTGCCTCAAAGCTGGCACGGGACTCATAGACTAAGCTCTGGTGTTTCAGCAAGAATTCCAATGCAGAAAGCTCCTAACTAAGGAGCAACCCAAGAATCACCATGAAAGTTTCTACAATTGTTATCCACCAATAGGATCAATACCCCACAAAGTTTTCTGACCCCATGAGAGCTCTAACT
The DNA here is from genome assembly GCF_054644295.1 of Miniopterus natalensis. Classification (NCBI taxonomy): domain Eukaryota; kingdom Metazoa; phylum Chordata; class Mammalia; order Chiroptera; family Miniopteridae; genus Miniopterus; species Miniopterus natalensis. The sequence goes on along the minus strand of NC_142082.1, from coordinate 53,714,721 downwards.
ACTATAGCAAGACCTAACACTGACAACACCTAACGATCCCTGTGTATGTTCCATCTCTCTAGATGGAACAGAGGCAATCTGGATTTTCTCTGTTGACCCTGTTTATCTTGATATAGGGAAGAAAGCTTTCTCTCTCCAAATCCTAAATCTAGAACAGTGTCACTAAAAAACTAAATGAACCTATTTTTTTAAAACATAAATTCCCTAAACATTTAAAATTCCCTCAACAAATTAACATTGGCTGCATCACTTTGCAGTTTGCCTTAATGGGTCAAATGATCCTGTTCATTTTATGGCTGCATTTTACTCAACTTCAATTTCTAACTACATTATTAACATAATACACCATACTGTCCTGAATTAATCCTTAACATCCCATTTGAATGCATCTAGAATTTTGGGTATTGCAATTAATATGCCACAAAAAGCAAAATAATTCCCTGAAGATCTGCAATGCAGGAAAGCAAATGATGTCATTTCTCACAAGGCATGCTGTGGTACATCAGGGTTGCTCTCCAACAGACTTTGAGATAGCCTTAGATTCTACATCCAAGCTGATTGCTATTAATTCCTTATCTCTTACAAATCTTTCTCCCTTAACTTTCATCAATTTAGGGCAAGGAAGTCAGTCCAGCCAGCAACAACAGTTACCCCAGATACCACTGAGGGATTTCCCTGTCAGGACACACTCAATCTCCTACCGGGGGCTCCACTGTTGGCATCTTTTGCCTTTAAATTCAGAAAAAATGTAAAGTAGTTTGAAATGCCTTTTCTAAACATTATGGAATTGGCAATTCTGTGAATAGTATTTGGTATTTGTGCATACATATTTATATATAAAATAACAATATATATGTATAAATTATATGAATATGCATATATACAAATACATATACATACTTGTGCTTTCTTTTTATTTGTTTTTTAAATCCTCACTCAAGGATATATTTTTTAAAATATTTATTGATTTTAGAGAGAGAAAGAGGGAGAGAGAGAAACATCAATTGGTTGCCTCCCACATGCACCCAGACTGGGGATCAAACCTGCAACCTGTGTATGTGACCTGACCAGAAATCGAACCCGCCACTTTTCAGTGTATGGGACATCACCGAGCCACAATGGACATGGCCACATATCTGTGTTTTCTATTTATATGTATAAACTTATATGTGTATAGATATATAACATACATTTAAATATTTATAACTACATATATGTATATGTGTATATGTAGTGTGAGTATGTGTGCACATGTGTGCACATTTATTTTTAAAAATACATTGCAATCTAAGTGGAGATGAGCTGACTTATGGGCCAGGCATAGCAATGTGTCACAAGGAAATTCCGGTCCAGTATTCAATAAATAATTTAATGTTTAGTTGTCTCTCAAACAAAAAATAATTAAATGTGATTATAACACACCAACTTCTAAAATGCCCTTTTCCACATTTTCAAAATCTGAAACACTTGGCAGGTCTACCATTCCCCATCCACTAAACGTTTAAACCCTTTATCCAAACTTGCCAAAGCTTTTTTTGGCTCTACGAGCAACCTCCCTACTCCCGTCCCTGCACAATCTTTCAAAACCAATTATTCTCTCACTCAGCAACAAGTTCTCCACAGTTTCCAGAATAAAGCAAAACTTCCTTGCTTTTTCACTTCTGCTTCCAGCACACCCTCAAAACTCCTCTCTCTCCAGATTTGTATAACAAAGGCCCACAACAGAAAGGAGCTGGCAAAACGGAGGACTATGAATACTTACACATTAGTATGTTTTCCCATCTCACGCGTATATCAGAGATCACATTTAAGATGACATTTTATTATCTGTGTTCAGTAGGAAGAATACCCATAAATTTTGGTGTCAGGCACTTACACATTATGAGACTTAACTGCTTCGACTGAAAACGTTGTAAACAGAATCAAATGTAATCACATATCTTAAACGACTACAACACATATTTGTTAATAAACATAGGTCTCACCTGCTCTGTCAATTTAATAGTATCTTAACATGAACTCACGTTTTTCAGCTTGATAAGTTTTAAAAGTAACTCAAATATTTTAAAAGTATCTCCCCCAGTGACTAGATACTACACATATTAAAAACCCATGCAGTAAGATTCCTGGACACTGTGTCTTTCAGTTATTTCAGTTTCCTCTATACCCTACTCTTAGGAGGAAAGAAGCGTCCTCCTGATCTGTTAAGAATCAAAAGAAATATAAACCTTTGTTCTCAAATAGAAGTTATTTAAAAAAAAAAAAACTTCTGAATCTGTAGACTTCCTATTATGTGTTTGCAGGACCAATAATTAGAATTGTAATTTTTTTCTTTTTCATTAAATTTATTGGGTGACATTGGTTAATAAGATCATATAGGTTTCGCCTGGCTGGTGTGGCTCAGTGGTTGAGCATCAACCTATGACCCAGGAGATTGAGGTTCGATTCTTGATCAGGGCACACGCTCAGGTTGCAGGCTCAATCCCCAGTAGGGGGCGTGCAGGAGGTAGCAGATCAATGACTCTCTCATCACTGATGTTTCTATCTCTCCCTCTCCCTTCCTCTCTCTGAAATCAATAAAAACATTTTAAAAGAAAAGATCTTATAGGTTCCAAGTGTACATTTCTATGATACATAATCTGTATATTGCATTGTGTGTCCAACACCCAAAGTCAAATCATCTTCCATCACCATATATTTGTCCCCCTAGATTATGTTTTTAACTGCACAAAATCTTTTTTTTTTTTCATAGAGAAGTCATGTGCTTTGAGAAGTGCAAAGAATCTGAGGGATTTCTGCTGTTGGTATAAAAAAATAATTTCATACAAGTTTACATTTAACTGAATGAATTTATTGCCTAGTTTCAATGGAATTGTTTTCCATTTATACTGATTTAACGTTCAAGGAGTAAAACCTTTATATTCTGTATACATCGGAAATTATTTTATTCTTGCCCATCTTTGCCTTCCACATGTCACATAAGAATTGAGGATTAAAGTTGTTTGCTTTTTTCTCTTTCTCCCTTCAGTGGTGTCTGTTGGAAATCCTACAGATAGTCTCCTGGTGTCATAAATAGACCATTTGTGTATTTCAAGTGCACTATAGGACAGAAGGTGAGCTTAACATCTCTGTATCCATAGAAAAGACCTGTAAAATCCAGAAGCTAGACTATTGTAAAAAAGTTCTGAGATATTTTATTAACAAAGGCTTTGCTACGTTTTTTCCTCAATGATTCTAATTTCCTAAAAAATCCAGACCAGAGAAACACTGCTCTCACCTAGGGATGACTCAGCCAGGGATGGTAATACCAGTGATAGAAATTATAAAGGATGTTTGTTCTGCTAACAAGATAAACAGTTCGCCAGTTGTTCCACATCTCCAGAGTATGTTTGTGGCTAAACAAAAAGTCCCTTTTCCAGGTGTTAAAAGAAAAGGTAACATAGAGAATTAAGTTATTACCATTAATATTATTTCTATTTTAGAAAACTTAAAACTATCATTTTCTTAGTAGTTCAGACAGAAACATATTTTAAAAAAACATTATTTAAATATTTAAATAAATATTATTCTCCTTTCCTTTCACTAGACTTCTCCCCTCTCCATATTTATGAAACAATTCTTTTGCCATCTTAAAAAATAAAATGTCACCTAAAAAAACTCCTCAATGGAGTATTTGTCTTGGTTCTTATGTTAACATTCAACTTTGATATACACTCATCTCTGACTGCTAAGGAGTGACAAAGGCAGAGAAACGGCGCTGCCGAAGAGAAATGAGAGACGGGTTAGGAAAATGGGAGGGAAAGTGAGAGAAGGGAACAGTGTGACGTGGGTCTTGGAAGATTTTATAAAATTTGCTCATTTATTTGTTTTGTTCGGGGTAGGGAGATGGAATCCAACTTTTCTTACAGCCAGGAGAAAGGCGGACTCTTCGGACCACCCGTCAGAGGTGACAGAATTGGGATTCTGGGTAGAAATATCTTGACACTATGTCACAGGAACATAAACATAGACTCTCAGATTTCTAGTCAGGCTGAATACATTAAAAAAAAAAATAAACAATTGTTGAGAACCTCCTTTATGCATTCATAGATATTGTGCAAGACTTTAGCTCACCCAAAAGGCCTCTGTTCAAACTTCAAAAAAAGAGATACCTCTTCAGGTGAGTAATTAGAAAAAAATTACTCCAGAAAAATCATGTGCTAGGGCTCCTGATGGGCCAAGAGAGCAGAGTGAAGATTGTCCCCAAGCTCCCCTCTGCAGGGTGACTTTATGTGCAGCTCACCCGCCCGCTGCCAGGCTGTCAGAGGGGAACTCAGAATTCAACATCACAGTTTCACTCCAATAGCGAGTCTCATTCTGTACAAAAGATGTGGAATCTTTGGAGACATCATTTAAATGCCAATTTTCATGCTTCCTCTTCTAAGTTATGGCACTTATAACATCAATATTTTAAACAGTTCAAGTAATTTTTAACTTCTAAATGAGTCATTCATGCTCTTAGCAGAGAAGAGGTAAAATAAAATGTCAATGACTAAAATGTGAACTACTTCTTCAAAGATAGAGTTAAGTGCATTTCTCAGGATTCAATGGTGATGTAATTGGCTGAGAACTTGAAATACAATGCTGCACCTGACAATGGGAATTCAGTGGGCGCCACAGGCGTTCAGAGGCTGCTGGAGAAAGGGGGCCCAGTGCCGTCAGCATCACACTCACTTCACTTCTTACGCCAGCCCCTCACAACTCTGGCTGAGTTTTTAAAGAAATTACTTGTGCCATTCAGAATTTACATGCATCCACTAATCAATTCAGGTGCTAACATTTCCTAAGACATCTCCGGACTGCTGAGCCCACTGACTCCTCTAACAAGCCCAGCGCAACAACCAGGCCAGACTTTCCCCGAGTGTCCCGGCAGCGCTGGGCGGCCGCCTGTCGCTGCGTGGCGCGAGGGAGGTTCTGTGCTTTAGATGGCAGCACCTTAGAAGTCAGTCACAGGAAGCCTAATGAACCAGAGCCCATATCACCTCACTCTGGATCAGCGGTTCCCCAAAATGCTGTCGGCATGAGGATGACGGAGGGAGTTTGCTAATTGCTTTCTTCTCCCCGGAGAATCTGATTTGGTAGGTCTGGGGTAGGAATCCAAGAGGTTTTGCAGTCGTGGTCAGCAGACCACACTTGGAAAAAAATGCTGCTTTGCATTCCGCAGGTTTCCAAGACCTGAGATGGACATATTCTCCCACCAATTCAACTTGGCTCACAATCTGATCACCAGTGTCATGCTAGAACACCTACGTTCTCTGGGCATCCCTTAGAAACAATTATCAAACCAGAGCACACTTAAGTACGAGCTTAATTGCTCAGTTTTCCAACGTGAAAAATGATCACAGTACCTGTTCTATTCCACCTACTTAATGAACTGATGGGAACATCTAATTATACTGCACAAGAAATCTCTAAAGCGTGCCAAGGATACTCACAGATGTACAATGGAACTCAGGTATAGCATGGCCAACTCTTCAAGTAATAAAGTACAGCAGTATATAACAAAATGTAATATCCTGAAACTTGAATTATACACATAACTTCATATTTTCAGGGTTTTCCCATGTCTAGCTGTTCAATGTCCCTCCCCTTCAGTTTTTTGTGTTGTTTTTTTTTTACATCACCAAATAAGTAAATAACTGGGAACTATAGAGGTGTTATACAAGGATAACTTATTTTGCAAAACTCATTGGACTAAGTCATTCTAACTAATGAAAGACACAGAAAAAATGATTTGGTTTTAAACTCATGTGGTTTCTCTGCTTAAGTTACCCAAGTAATTGTAGCTGTGCAGAATCAGGCTGAATCCGCTGCGTATCTATAAAACTATGATTTCAGTAAAACGAAGTCTCGAGAATCACAACCATACCATTTTAAGACTATAACTGGGCATTTGACAGAGCAGCACTCAACTCTCCAGGTCCATAGAAATAACAAGGCCAAAGTAACCCCATGGATTATTCCCACAGTGTTACACGAATTGTAATGGAATCATATTAGAGAAATGAAATGGCGTAAAGAATTTAAAAGGGTGTGAAGCATGAAACTCAATTGTCTAACCACTTACCTTTAACACAGCTTTTATGTAAACAAATATCAATAATTCCAAATTTATCTAAATAAATGCTGGAACAGCTGAAGAGGCTTGAAAATTCGGTACCGCAGCAAGATTTGGGGAACAACACACTGAGGAGGTGAAGAAGGAAAGAAGAGAAACCAGTCATATTACAACTAACAGAGTTCTATTGTGCAAACAAAAGGTTGAACTCTGAGAAATCTGCTCTCCGATGGCAGCCTATTCAACAATAAGCCCCATTCCCAACGTTTTTTCACAGTGTCTCCACATACCCAAGCATGTCCTTTCATCTTCTCTATAGCTCCTCTCCACACTAACACATCAAGGCTCAGCTCCATCTCCATCAACCGCATCAGGCCAGCGCTTCCTGGTGCCAACACTGACACACGCCCCAGAAATCCATGGTGACTTGTCCACAGCTCTACTGGAAATCCTAACCTTGTACATATTGGCACTTGAAATATGTGGGCAGTTAAAGTGTTAGAATCCTTGGGTTATAATCTCACAACTGCTACTTATTATCTATAGGATTTATAATAAGTGATTTATAATAAATCACATTATACTTTATAGGTGATTACATTATTATGTTCCCATTTTTTCTTGTGAAAAACGGTGATCACAATACTCTGCTCCATTTTCTCACTGAATTTATACAAACATCAAGTGATAACATACAATGAAGGACCCTGAAATATGCAAGGGATACACAAAGAGGCAAAGCAGTACTGTTCCCACTGTATTTCTTCTGATAGAAACTTTAAAGAAGCCAGAAGTACGTTTCCAACAGCAAGAAAATGCAAGAACAGATTAGCCAAATCAGATTCAGTCTAAGCAAAAGACAGTATTATTTCAATAAATATTTTTCAGAAAGAGGAGATAATAAAATGTGAGAGTTATTCTGTAAAAAACCAATGATTTTCCATGATTGTTTCATTTAGGATATTTCTAGCATTTGTTCAATGGCAGCTTAATATCACAGAAAACCGTCACTTTTTTGAGTTCCAACACAGTTGGTTCTGATCCTGAGAAGCTGTGTGATCTTGGAGAAATTATGTAACCATTGCTACAACTGTCCTCATTGGTTAAGTAGAGATGATCACTACAGGATTACCAGGAGTGTTAGATTAGATGATATAAATGACCAGGCACATAGAAGTGTCCATAAATGATATACGTCATGTCTATTCTTGTTGAAGAGTTTGATATTTGGATCATTTTCCTAATAAACTGTGAGCCTCCTATATGTCAGGACATTGCCTATCTTGATCCCTAACAAACTGCACCATAAATTACTCTTTTGAGACTAATTTAACAAGTAAACGTGCTTGAAATCAAGCTGAGAGTTAATACACATAATGCAATTTAAGCTCAAGTAAGTGTTAAATTGGATGGGTAGTGATTATATATAGATTCAATAAAAGTGCAGAGAAGAGAGAGATCAATGAGAATACTTTATGGATGAGTGATTTTTGTCCTGGGACTTGGATGATAATCATCACCTAAGTTAACTACAGGAAGAGAGAGGGTATTAGATTGAAGCAACGGCCAGCAACTATTAAATATTATATATATATATTAACTCCTTTATCTTCCTAGAAACTTCATGAGGTAGGCACTATTATAATCCCCTTTTTACAAATGAAGAAACTGAGCCAGAGAGAGATTAAGTAGCTTGCTCAGGTCACAGAAAAAATCTTGGAGCCAGGACATAAATATAAGCAGTCTAGTTCCAGGGTTCACATGCTTAACCACAGAGGGCAATCAAGGTAAGTCTGAATGTATTTAAGCAGGAAAGTGAGTATACATCACTGTATCAGTTGTAAACAACAGAATCGTCTCACTAGTTTAAGTGGAGATTATATATATATCTTCCTTTCTTAAAATAGTAGTTCAGATAACCTTTTGGTAGACCAGAGAACCAGGCTCAAATACTACACAGCCAGAAAAAATATGGGTGGAAGAAAGCCAAACCACACCACAGGTGTCTTCCAGGGAAAATACCACTACTACTGTCTTTCAGAGCTAGATGCCAGAAAGACTGTAACAATCTCCCCCAAAGAGCCAGAAGCTCCAGGTACTGCACTTAACCAAAGGGCAGTCTTTTCATGAGCAGGCAACCTTGCACTGCTACTTTTTCATCTCTCTGGTGCTTACTGCAACTGCCTGGCAACAAGACCATGTCCTAGCTGCAAGAGAGTCTGGAAACTGCAGGGGTGTTTTGTTTGTTTGTTTGCAATTTTTAAAGATTCTATCTACAGGGGACTGGAATTATAATATGGGAAGCTAACAAAGAGTCAATATGGTGAAAGCTGTCAGGCAATCACACAGATTAACACACATAGAATAACAGGTAGGCTCAGAAGTTTGTGTGAATAATGTCAGCTACATAAAGTAGGGTCAGGTCATGTAGGTACAATTTCACTTCATTTGAAAACAATTTACTCTTTCTAACAAAGGCCATAGGTCTCTTCTAATACTAAGACATTTTTAAGCATAAAGATAAGAATTCATAAGATTCAAAAACTAGGAATATAAATTACTTAGTGACTTCCCCCCAATAATACTTCAAAATGTTCTAGCATAACAATATGCATCATTTTTCCTATAAGAAGCAGCAAAAGATATTAATTTAGGAAACTGGCCATATTATGCATCACATATTATTTTGCCTCTTATAGTTCTCTCATACTTTTTATAAAGATCGTTTTCCAAGAAAATAAAAATTTTGAATGGTGGCAATATAATTTTATCTTTGCGGTAATAAAAATGTGAAATAAAATACTTTTTTGTTTCTAGTTCTTTATGTTTATGAAAAGTTAGCTACAAATGATGAAATACAGTATTTCTAAGTCCAAGAATACGGAACTAAAGGTATATTTTAAAATGAAAATTATGAGTAAAGTAGGTATACAGTAACACAATATCAATATCTATTACTTCTGTTGTGTAAACATATAGATTGACAACACCATTTTTAGACAGATAATGGAATCATATGGAATAGCACAATCTTGGAGTATCATTAATGTTAAACCTTTTTTTCAGGATCTACGTGAATACCTGGACATTTATTATAAAGTATATACACATAATACATCATGAAATTAGGAAAATTCATATTAACAATAACAATTAAAAGAGCAGGTGCTTTTTATTGATTACTTAATACACAGTGTGCTATGCCAAGCATTATGTATATAATTTAGTCTAGCTGAATTCTATGCCCTTTACTATACCTGAATTTAAATATAGGAAACTATTCCACATCCTTCTCGGAAACATTTCTGTAGTTCAAAAATACTGCATAAAAATGTGAATATACCTCAAGGATAATAATCACAAGAGGATAAAAGGAAAATCTGTGTTTAAAATGTCAATGTGAAAATCAAAAGCCATGGCAGCAAGTAAAATTTGGTGGGAGGAAGATGAGAGCCAATGATGGCATACAGACATACAATGTGAATGGAACGAGATAATTTTCTCTTTATTATATGACTTAGTAAAAGAATGGGCATTAAGGGCTTTGCTATGTTGTTGATATTTATTTACCATAGCAATAATGATAATGATGTTTATGTAAAAGACTGAAGAAATTTTCAACAAGATTTGTAAGTTTTCTTTTTGATTTTTAGAGAGACAGGCAGGAGACAGAGAGAGAAAGAAAGGCGTGGATTTGTCGCTCCACTTATTTATGCATTCATTGGCTGTTTCTTGTATGTGCCCTGACTGGGAATCGAATCCCAACCTTGGCATATGGAGACAATGCTCTAACCACCTGACTCCCTGGCCAGGGCAAGACTCATGTTTTTAATGAGTACAATACTGACTGAGGGAAAGGATCTTGTGTATGAGGAGGTCATACATATGGGCCTGAAAATAATGTCCAAACTATCCCTAAAATGTGCCAGCAGCCACAGCATTGTTTGAAGCATAGAAAATACTTCGCTACTTTATTTTAGTAAATAAAATAATGTATTGATGATTCATTTTTAAATGGTCTGAATATTCATCTTTCTATGAAACCAAACTTGAAGAGACCCAGGATACTTGTTATAGCTGACTTAGCCAAGGGAGTTTGGAGGTTTTAAACTCACAGTTGCATTGATTTCTTTCAAGTTGAAAATTTAAAAAGAATATAAGTGAAGTTTAAAAAATGTAGGAAAGTGCATTCTTTACCTTACTTTTAAACGATAATAGTGTCTTATTTAGCAGACATGAGCTTTAAGACCGAATGGTCTCAATCATCATCTTCATTGCTTTATTGAAAAAGATATAATTAAGTTATGACAAGAACATAGCAATGAAATTAAAGTTTGTGAGTTGGAAACAGAATTGATAATGAGAACTATGAGTCATTTGAACATCAGAGTTCATTTACAATTAATGAGAAGTACATATTTCTTTACTAAGAAAATCTCCTGATAATATTTCCTTATGACAAGAGAAAGGACTGGCCAGTGGATCAGAGACAGATTCATTTTTCCTACAGGCCACAGAAAAGACCACTCAGCAAGATGTTGAATTGATCAAACTTGCCACCAGGTTGAATGTGCCTTGGTAACAGAATATATATTTTCCTCAGTGATAACTCTGACATAATTCGTAAAGCAATAAAAAAAGCAGTTGTTGGCATCTTTATGTCGTTACATATTCATGAAATTCTAGGTTCTCATAATACTATGACAGAGAGACAGAGAAGTTTTTTAGAAGGTGAATCTAATATGTGGTTGTCAGCTCTGCCCAACTTGTTGATTTCTGCAATTGATATACACACAGTAAAATAAAATTTTTGCCATGTGACAACCAGGGAATATTTTTGCACAATTTTACCTATTTTCAAATAATTGAAAGCATTATTTTATATTAAACAGACATCTTACATGGTAAAATATATTTTTAAAAATCATATGCAGTTAAAATAAAAGAGATTTTAAAAGTTCTTACTACAGGCTAATGTGGGCAATGGCAGCTGAACCTCTGCAGGTAAATTTGCATTTATTGGAGACTGAACTAAAATTTTTCATAAGACCTGCTTAAAATCTTCTTGAATATTAAGATTGCAGTGGGAATCACTTGATATCAGATCATTTTCAATGTGATCATTACAATAACTATCATAATTGAGCAGCAAAAAAAGTCACTCAGTTATAGTTGCAATAGCAAAAAGATTCTGATTCAGAATGGACTCCAGCTCTGTCCCTGTTACTGGTGGTGTGATCTTGGACATACAATTTCTCTGCAATTGTATTTATTAATGGAGATAATATAACATCTCCTCAAGGGTATATACTAAGGCACAAAAGCACTTAGGACTGTTACATCCTCTTAATAAACTGACCCCCTTATCACTAGGAAATGTTCCATTTTATCTCTGGTTATATTTGTTTTTCTGAAGTCTATTTCGTCAACGATTAATACAAGCACCACAGTTCTGTTTTGTTGTTATTTTGTGTATTTTTTTCTATCCTTTTACCTGTTTGTTTAAAAGAATGTTTATTATAGATTTACTATATTCAAGAAAATAGTCTAAACTATTAGCAGCTTTTATGACAAGATAATGTGATCATGCCTTTTATTTTTCCTGTTTGATTGGTTTTTAAAATATATATGAATATTTTAATAATGATAATTTTATCAGATACTAGAATTCCCATTTCTGATCTGGATAAGAATAGGCCATGTACACAGGCAATTGATAGGATTGGGATGATAAACACAGTTAACTACACCTTTCCTATGAAACTTCTTCCTCCAGAGCAGAAGAGTCCTGTCAAAGCCAACATTCAAGAACTGTCTGTAGTAAGTAAAAATAGGGCCATTTATTGACATGGGGTTGCTGCTATAATAAGCAGGGGTTTTTTTAGTTACTTCCCATTTGAACTATGTAAAGCAATTTCTACCAAATTCCTCCCTTAGTAATTCATACCAGGTTCCTGGTATAGTTATAAATAATCTGTTTCCTGGTTTTCTTTTTTAAAATTGTGGTAATGAACACATAATTATAAAATTTACGCTCTTAACCTTTTTATATGGGCAGTGCAGTAGTGTATATTCACAATTTCTAGAACTTGTTCATCTTGCAAAACTGAAACTCTATATCCATCAGAGAATTCCCCATTTCCCCCTCCACCCAACCCTAGCAACTACCATTCTATTTTCCATTTCGTGATTTTGACTACTCTTGATTCCATCCTTTTAACCTATCTGTACCTTCATATTTAAAGGGAGTTTCTTATAGCATAGAGTTTGGTCTGGCTTTTATTTCCAATCTGACAATCTGTCTTTTAATTAAAGTACTTAAACTATTTGCATTTCACATAATTATCAACATACTGTGTTTAAATGCACCATCTTGCTATGTTTTCTATTTCTCCTATCTGTTCTTTGTTCATTTTTCCTTCCTTCCTTTAGATAAAATTGAGTATTTTAAAAAATGTTTCTAGTTCATCTCCACCATTGGTTAAACTATATCTGGTTGTTTCCTTTAGTGTGTGGTTGCTCTAGGGTTTTCAGTATACATCTTCAACTTAACACAGTCTACCTTCCCCAATACCATGCCACTCCGCATATACAACAGCATACTTCAGCCGTTCTCCTATCTCTGTTATTATTCATTTCATTCAATGTATGTTATAAACTCCATAAGGCATGTTATTATATTTGCTTCGAGCAATGTTCTTTAAAAATTTTTGTGTTTTTTTTTTGCCCGGGCCTGGCTCAGCGGTTGAGCGTCGACCTAGGATCCAGGCGATCGGGGTTCGATTCCCAGTCAGGGCACATGCCCGGGTTGCGGGCTCGATCAATGACTCTCTCATCATTGATGTTTCTCTCTCTCTCTCTCCCTCTCCTTTCCTCTCTCTGAAATCAATAAAGATATATTTTTTTTAAAAAAATTTTGGTTTTTATATTTGCCTATTTACCATTTTGAGCGCTCTTCATTTCCTGTGTAGACGCAGGTTTCTATCTAGTGTCCTTTTTCTTCTACCTAAGGAAGTTCTGTCCTGAATTGTCTCTGATACCGTCTGATTTCTGTCCCTCTGTATGTCAGGTGTATTCCCCCCTTCTCCCCAGGCTGCTTTTAAGTCTACTCTTCAGGACTTGTTTTCAGCAATTTGATTATTATATGTTCTGATGTGGGTTCTTCTGCTTGGGGCTCATTAAACATCTTGAACTTGTGGGTTTATAGTTTTTGTCAGCGTTGGATAATGTCCAGCTATGATTTATTCAAATATTTTTTTTGACTCCCCCAATATTCCTGAGAGTCCAGTTGCACATGTATTAGAACAACTGGAGATACAGGTCACTGAGGCTCTGTTCATTTTTCATTTTTTCTTCTCTCTGTCTGGTCAATCTCATCAATTCTGATCAGTTGCCAGACACTGTGACTTTCACATTACCGTGGGCTAGATTCTGTTGTCTTCTTTTAGGCTGTGGGATTTCATTCTGGCGCAATTACGTACAGATCAGCTTGATCCTTTCAAGGCTTGCTTCTCAGGCCTATCATGGCAAGGGCCAGACCAGACTACTCTGGGCCTAATTCAGCCCATTACTAAGCTCTGACTCTTCTGAGACCTCCACCAAATGCCCCTTGTATGAGGAGGTTTCTCTATTATGGTTTTGTGAACTTTATGTGAGCTCTAAGAAATGTTCAGCCTGTTGCATTCCTTGTTCTTTCTTTGCCTTCCACCACACATAGGCAGATCATTACACAGCCAAACCCTTACAGGGGGACCACTCTAACAATTACCAGAGCCCTCTCGTGTACAACGCCTTCCTCTCTGTTACTGTTCCCCTTAAAAAGTAGTCGCATTGACCTTTCCAAATCTAACCCCTGCTACTGAACTCAGTGTGACTGCCAGGCCCTGTTTGGCTTCTTCCTCCCTGCTCTGTCTCAATCTGAGGCCATCATAGAGTTCACCTCCTTTTCTGCCCTACTCCCAATGATCACAGCCCTTAACTGCCTGTTATGTAATATGTAAAAAAACATTCCATATATTTTGTCTGGTTTTCTAGTTGTTTATGATGGGAGGTCAATTCCCATAGCAGTTATTCCCTTGTGGTCAGAAGCAAAAGTCCTCCATGGGTTAAATAAGATATTTTTGTGAGATATTTTATAAATTGTGAATCACTATGCAAATATTAGCACAAGAAAACACATCTTGATAAAAAATATATGCCTCATGGTCCAGATTTTTTTATTATTTTACTGCAAAGACTAGTAAATGAAGGAGAACACAATAATGCATAAGGTGAAATATTCTGGAATGTTAATTTCCCCCAAATCAAAATTCTCAAATTACTGGGCACATGAGATTTCTTTAAGAAGTGTTCCTTTTCACAAAGAACTGACCCTATAAAAATGCAAATACGTAACTCTTGGAAAGAACAGAATTTTATATTCTCAATTAATGAGACTGCAGTTAGAACTGCTCGTCTGTTGGTACGGTGAACCATTACAGCACAGAGGGTCAGGGGCCTGAATAGTGGGTGGAGAAGACAGAGTTGAAGAAGAAAGTACATTACTGATGGGAAAGAAGGAAGACAGAATTATCGACTTCATGGCTTTGCCCAGGGCAGGTCCCGAGGGAAAGGATTTGCCTGCCTGCTATATTTCCCTTGGGTACTATCTGTAATTACTATCACAGCTCATTGATTTTCAATTCTTTCTATTAATACATTTATTGGCCATTCTGACATTATTAAAATCAGTCCAACTCTGCTTCTTCAGGGGAGGATATCTCTTCCCTAAAATATGAGTTTTGCAAGTACAGATATTTTTTTTCTGCTTTTTCTTAAAAAAAAAAAAAAAAAATGGTCTTCACCTATGAGCAATAACACAGATTCTGCATATGTTTTTCTTTGAAGCCAGGTAGTGACATGCAGAGATTTCACCACAGATCAAAAGACCTCCAACAGTGGGTCATCAGAGAATATTAAATGATAAGCAAATTCATATGTGTAAGATAATTCTACCAATTTACTAGCTACGTTGGCTCCTGCTCCACAGTAGGCGAGGTAATAATGAGGCTCTGTTAAAGGGCAATACAAGCGGCATTTTTATAATGCCTTCTCTTCTCCTTTGATAATGTCATTAAAGTAACACCATCTTACTTAAGCTTTTCTCACAGATGCATATTAAATCTTTGATAAATTAAACATAATGGTTTACTGCGGAACAGAAAAAGTTAGTTTTGTTGTTGGGTTCCCCCTCCCCCAAAGCTAATGAATTTTCATGTAACTGCCTTAAATAAGCATTTCCTAGCACATATCTAGTTTCAGCAACAAAACCTGTCTCTATTTTTTTTTTTTTTTAAATAAAGCCTAAGGATTGGGGTCTTTTCCAAAATAGCACCTATCTCAAAATCCTCTCACTTCTCTGGTGTGACGCTGGCTCCCCAATAAACAGCATCTGGACTCATCGCTCCTTACTGAGCCTTGCCCATCCAGAAACGCCTGCGCTGCGATGAGGAGCGAGGAGGAACATGAAGGACAAGCTCTGCTCGAAGGAACTTACAACAGAGCTGGCCTGACGGTGCCAGGCAGTTCTTTGTAACACAGAAATGGCCTCATCGCCCTGTGATGAACATCCTGCGGAATGGTTCGCAGAAGCTACTGTAAGCTGCCTCCGGGGGAAAGACCATCGTTCTCTCCTGTGTTACCTCTAAAGTGAGGGAGCTCAGAGGGCTCGCCGGTCTGACCAGGGCTGATCTTTTCCGCTGGTCAGCCATGGAGAATACAGATGAGCCTACGCCTGTCTGCTCCCACGCCTCTACCCTTCCCAGCCACATGGGGCTCTCTCCCCGAATGAACGGAATGAACACAGAGGGATCTTTTACCACGTATTTACTGACTGCTTGGAGCACTTAAAATTGGCAAGACACCCAATCAATCTCAATCTCAATCTCAATCTCAATCTCAATCTCAATCTCAATCTCAATCTCAATCTCAATCTCAACCTCTCTTTCTCTCTCTCTCTGCCACCACTCTCTATCCACCTGCCCGAGGATCAGAGGTGCACCCACCTCTGCAAGAGAAGAGACAAAGTGCCCAAGGGCTTCCACACTGTTGTGCTTGGTGGAGGGACTCAGGTCAGGGCCCCACCTACGGCAGAGGCTTCAGGTCTTAGAAAATTCTGCACCTATGATTTTTCTAATATATACTTTTATTCGGAGAGTTCTTTTTTTTAAACACATAACTTTAAAGAACCTCAAACATATACGAAATTAGGCAGATCAGTTAAACGAGTCGCCTTGTACTGCCACCCAGCTTCGATAATGACGGAGTCATGACCAATCTTGTTTCTGTCCCCATACATTCTTCCCTCCATTTGATTCTGCAGCAAGTCCCAGACATTTAAGCATTTCATCTCTAAATATATCAATAAATACCCTTAAAGTGTATGAACTCAGAACTCCTTTTTAAAAAACTGTGGCCAAATGCTGTCATCACACCAAAATCTTAAGTCATGTTTATGTTAATACGATAATTGATTTCTGGCTTCATTATTCTATTTTTCACAAGATAAAATCTAACCAGAATTTAAAACATATCTCCAGTATACTTAAATAAAAATTCAAGTAGAAAATAAGAGCTCCAATTTGAGATTTTTTCCTTAATCTATTTTTAAATTATAAATTAACATAGATGTTAAAATCTCTAATAACTTCCTTATGAAAATAGCAATAGAAACTGAAACAATGGAGCCCTTTCTACTCCTATTTTTCTTCAAAAGGAGAATATTTATTCAGCACCCATCATATGCAAAAGACTCTCAGGAGGTTGGGCAGCTCACTTAACTTCCCCAGTGAAAAGAAATAAGCAGACGAAGCCCCAACATGCCCCACACTGCGGGCATTCAGCTGAGTGAGCCCCTGAACTCAGGTGGGTCTCCCTTTAAAGTCCATGTATTTCTACTTCCACACACAGGTAGCTTCACTGTAGCAAGATTATTAAACTCATAATTAGAGATGCCCCTTACCAGAATCACAGAACGACAGACTGCGCCTGCGAAGGCCTCGTCACCACTGTACAGATAAGTTCCCAGAAGCCTAGAGACGTGAAGTAACTTCCCAAAGTCACTCAAGTTGGTAAACTGCGAGGGCCAGGAACAGGATCGCGTTTCATGTCTTTGAGGAGTACCCCTTGCACACTGCCTCACCTCTAGTGTAATAGTCCCAGGACTCTTCTACCTGCTTTAGTCCTTTCTTAATAACATGTCAGAACATCCAGGGGGGCCAGCATTTGGGAAGCTCTTGAAACTGGAGGGCATAAGCACCAAGGGTCACAAAGTAATTCTGACATTCCTTGCTGTGCCCCTGAAGTGTGTCACAAGAGCACACGCCCTTCCCACAGACTGCTTGGCAGCATGTGCTGTATTACCGCCAACACTGAAGAAAACTGAAGGCGCATTTCAGGAGACTGCCATAATTATCTCCTTAGATATCACAAAACTAAGGATGCAAGAATCAGAGAATGCCAAACAGAAGGAAGGTGCACAGAACTGGGGTCAATAGGTCAGCATTATCTATCCAGGTCGCCAGCATACCTTTCCAGGCCCCATGGGTACAAGATGAAGACCTTGGCCACCACTAAGAATGTGTAGTTTCAATATTTTTAATTTTTACTTTTATGTTCACAACATACCTGTTAGGTAGATGGAGCAGGTTTATAACTAGTTATTGACTGGTTTCATAGTTCTCACCATGCTAATTGTAATGCCTGGATGAGTTAAATAAAGCAAGTATTTACTGTACACTAACCATGTGCCAGGAACCACCAGGAAAATTTAAGAGTTCTTGTTCTCTACGTGCTTACAGTCTGACTGAAGAAATATGACCACATACAAGCAGAGTGGCTAACCTAGGCCTATTTCACAGTCTTTCTTTAAGCTCTAAAATATGCTCATAAGGTCCTGAATTCCCTTGAGGGTTGGGGGGGACACACAGAGATCAGCTGAGAGCATAAGACCTAAGGGATTATTTACAGAAAGGAGAAAATAAACATATGCCTTCATGCTACATGGAAGCATGCAGTCCATGTAAAGTACAATTCTTTACAATGCACCAGTAGCCTGAAAGGCAGACTAACTTTCCTTCCCCAAAAGTTAACTGGAGGTTAATGTCCGTGTCTTATAAATAGAGTCTCAAAACTAAGTTTTCCAGAATAATTTCAGAGTCCAACCAATGCACCAGCTTCAGGCTTTCTCATTCATTGCTATGATACATAGATGCATTTCTATCACTTTTTGTTCACTGTAACTAACATGTCTCATCTTTTGCCAAAGCCATAATCACACATGTGATTAATCTCACCACTGTTTACATTTTCTTATGGAGAATCTAACTTCAACCAGCCTTAATAGTGAGGAAAGAGTCTTGTAAGACAGACATAAAAAAATCTTCAGAATTCAGCACTTCTTATCTAAAAACAGTTCTGAGAATCCGAAACTATATAGTTTATTATCCAACCCATTATCACCAATGAAAAAACTACTAAAGTAACCAAAATGAAGTTCACTAAAATTCTAGATTTCATCTCCAATTTTAAAGAAGAGTTGATTTAAAATATTATACATTACTAAGTACAAATTATTGAATTCTGTAACTAGTTGTCATAGTACATTTCATTAAATATTGCTGGCTGCTTCTCCTGAAGCTTTACTATAAAACAAAATGAAATATCCATTTTTTTATTTTATAAGTACTCAAAAAACTAACCTCAAGTTTCTACATCCTTCCAAATATACAGTCTAAATTAGGGTTAAAATACCAATATCAGCTCCATTCACAAGGAGGAAAATTGATTTTAATAAACAGGCATTAAGTACAACCTATGAACGTACAATTTTCCATTTCCGTATTTGAGGACAGAAAAATACTTTTTGTAAATGTCATATGAGGTTCTTATTCACACTATGAAAACTCTGGAAATATTGGCTTTTGTTTTTTATGTGTACCTAAATCTTTCATGCAAACCTTACTTTAAAACTGAAGAATAATACTAAAGGAAGAGTCATATTTAGATATCATTAAAGATTCCCAGGACTAGTGACAATACTATACTATCCTGGCCTTGACTTGTGGCCCAGGTAGTATTTTCTGACTTTTTCTGTGCCTTTTTGAATTCCACCAACAGGCATGGCTTGAGTGGATTTACTGGTATTTAAGTTGAAGAATATACGTACTATGAAATAAAGAACAACATTGTGAAATATACTGTTTTTTCAGTTTTCCATCAGCAGTGAAAAAAAGACTATCCTCTCTGAATGGGATGTCATGGTCAGTATCACTTGGTAAACTTAAATGTGGTTGTGCAGAAATGTATTCCATTAAACTGATGCTAATGCATTCAGGTGACAAACACAGAACTCCAAAAAATAAAACAAATCTTCCTGTGGATAGGTTAAAAAAAAAGATAAGAACTATGTAGTTTGGAGGACACAGAGTTTAACTTGATGATTCAGGCTAGAAAATCCAGGTGAAACCGTAGCTCTCTCTAAAGATTTGTCTGCACTGAACAAATAATATGAATAACTGCCACGTAGCCTTTTCTTCCATGATGGTCTATTGCCTAAGTCTGGAGTTGAACTATGTGATCAGTCATAATGTCATGCACAGAACTGTGGAGATGTGTTTCGGGTGGGCAGAGTCCACAAAGTTCATTTCAGAGCCATTGCAATCAACACCGAACATATAGGTGAAACGATATCTTCTCCACGACAGTGGTGTGTTTCAGACACAGGCTGACACTGAAGAAGGGAAATACGTATTGAGATGTCAAACACCCTGCCACACACTGCCCAGGAATGAGGAAGGTATTGGAGCCACCTGTAAATACTACCATCCAGATCCTTGCCTTCAGATGTCCTCGTCAGAAGTCCTTTTGGTTCAAAAGTATTCTAACCTCTAGAATGTGATCCCAGAGGAACTGACACATGCTGACTTTCATAACAGTGATATTTTATTCACATTTAAAGTTTATTTTGATTTTTCAATTACAAAATAATGTAAATGTTTAGTTTTGATTTTTTGAATAAGCGATACACTAATAAGATTATTTATGTAATTTATGTCCTTTCTTCAGGCACCTGCCCTGCAGCAGTGGTGGTGGTTTAATAAGATAGGTAGTAGGTAGGTAGTGTGCACTTGGATACAGAGCAATGCTTGCTCAAGTAAATACAAAATGTGGTCAGCTGATGCTGCAAATGATCACACTTATAATTTTAACTGATGAAGCTATAAATGTTAACAATTATAAAGTCACCAACATCCTTTTTTAAGGAATCTAGCTGTGCTCTTAAACTTTTATATTTTTAGTAGCCATAAATTAATTTGTCAGTTTGGCTATACACCATTAAATAAGCTTTCTTTTGCTTTTATGCTCTTTCAAACTCAGTGACCTCAATTACATCAACCATTCCCTCTCCTCGCGGCATGAAGGATAAATACAAATGTCAAAAGAGAAATCCATCCAACCAAAAGTAACATTCCCCCACCTGGACGCTGTAATTTCCTAACTAAGAAAGAACCAAGGTAATCTGACCTTCAGGTTATATTCCCATTCTATTTTTTTTTTAATACTTCCTCTTTGCTTTGGGTTTTTATTAGC
The DNA here is from genome assembly GCF_054644295.1 of Miniopterus natalensis. Taxonomy (NCBI): domain Eukaryota; kingdom Metazoa; phylum Chordata; class Mammalia; order Chiroptera; family Miniopteridae; genus Miniopterus; species Miniopterus natalensis. Next base: position 53,693,996 of record NC_142082.1, on the reverse strand, counting down.
TTTTCAAAACATTCACCAATTTAAATAAAGCCATATGGTTCTTATAAGGTCACTAAACCTTCCTAATTTCAGGAAGTTATCTTTTCCAGGTTAGTAATATTTGAGGTTGCAAATGGGTGAGAACCAACCAGAGTCTCAGATAATTTTACTCAAGAGAATAAAGCTTAGGCAAGCGAAAAATCCTGCGGACCTCGGGATGCTCTGGAAATGATTGCCACTGTCATAAAGAGAAGGGGGGCAGTGATGTCAGAAACTTCTGCTTACCCCTTGTTCAGATTCCAAAAGCTCTGTTTTGACTCTGACTGCTGGCATCCCATCAAGCATTAACATTCTGTTTTCAGAGGTGGTGGTATTCTGGGAATCAAAAAGAGACAGAGAGAAGTTTAGCTTTAAAGCATTCAAAGGAGGACATCTGCTAGAGCCTGCCTGCGTTGCAGTACATTTAGTACTGCTAACCTAATTTTTTAACAATGAAGCATAATTAAATGAGAGTATCAGCATAACCAATTATCTGCTCATTCTGAACTTTCATTTGAAATAATGACCATGACGTTAAATTAATCAGTCTGATTCTCTGACCCCAGGGTTGGAGGTCAGACTGTAATAAACCGCGTAAGGAAACCTTACATTAATTTATAAGGGGCTGAAACAATCCATCACACTTTTGCAGTAGTGGAAAGAAATATAAGGCAAGTTTCTTTCTTCCTTAGTTCTGGAGGTTGTTCAGCATACAGAAATCCATAAAAAAGAAAATAAAAAGAACTTCTATATTCTCAAGTTATTGTCTCAAACTATTAAAAACAAGATAATATAGTCCTAGACACATTGAATTTTGGTGTCATGGCAATTCTGATCAAGTGAAAATTTTAACATATCAATCCCAAACATCTTTAAAAACAATTAACATAAGTCTTAGATTAAGAGTGAGTTTTTAAGCTGAAGTCATAACCAAAGAATAAATAATTTGGTTTTTGTTCTAGTATATGTTGGGCTCAATTAGCCTAACCTCTGGAAGGAAAACCTAATTCTCTTGTGGCTCAACAGAATTTCAAACTATAGAAAAAGGTTAAATCAAGGTTATTTTCTACTAATTTTCACTGCTTTGGGGATGTTTTGAAGTGAATAACCTATGAAGGTAGTCAGAAAGCCTCATATCAGTGCTTGCTTAAGGCCAAAATCAAGTTCGTGTTTTAAAACATGTTTAGAATGCCAACTTTACCCTCATATGCCGATGAAACTAAAAACTGAAATGACTAAATTTGACTGAGTTTTTAGAACGGTTCCTTTGCTCAATTATAGAGCGAAACCAAATGACACCAAAGTGGTTTTATTAAAAGAAAAAGACATCCGTTTCTAAATATTTTGCCCACCTGGTGACAAAGGTTAATATCATTTTTAAATCTCAGGTTTATAGTTTTTCATATAGTAGCTTCTTTTCTACCATAAAGTTAAATAAGAACAACGTCCACTTCAATAAATCATAAATTAAATGGTTTTTATTACCAAATAATACCAACAGAGTGCAGTATGGTGAAGCTCTAATTATTTGTCCTATTTCTCCATTCCTCTTTTTGTTTAAGAAAAATACTCTAAGAAATAAAATTTATAGGGTCTCATCACAAATATTTGCTGTGACAAATCAACAAGAAGGAAACGCAAATTTATTCCAGAGTTAACTGAACATTTACAAATTCCACAGTATCTAATCTATTAGGTAATAAAAAGAAGAAAATAAATGACTGCCATGTTCTTTTCTTAGAAATGTGCAATATTATTAAAATTGGCAGGACACTGTTTTTTAATCTTTGCTTTTAACTCATCTGTATTTGTTAGGGATTTTGCATCCTAATAGATAGCCTAGAGCAGAAGGAACTTTGGTATTACTGGCAAGCTCAGTTAATTTGTTCCAAGCTTAAAATCCTTTCATGGAGGCTGGTGAGTTGTTTACACATCAGGCGTGGATCTCACATCCTAATGAGGCGCCCGCTCCAGTGGTTGGAAGCGGCAGCCTGGCCTGCCACCATCCAGTCCCAGGAAAGCCTTCCAGCAGCGACCAGCCCTAACCCCCCTGCCTCGCTCAGCAGCCGGAATCTGCCGCAACAAAGCATCCCGTAGGCTGTTTGGTGGGTAGACAATGAAGGATGAGTTGATATTGCTCCCTACCCCAGAGGAGGTCTTGTTCAGAGGAAAAGGGAAGATGCTTTGCAAAAGGGGGGAAAAGACAAAGAGCGTCCTGGAAAGGCAGGTTTAATGAACTGTTAGAATCTGATTAGAGGCTAATGTCCCTTTTAGTGCTTTGTACCAATTTACAGCTGATATACTTTAACCATTTTCCTCACTGGCTGTGATAAACTCATTAGTTTAAAAAATGCAAGCTAACCAGAGTCTTTGAGGTTAAAACTGTTAAATCATGAAAACCTGACTGGGTTCATGTTCCATTGAGCACATTTAAATATCACTGTATTTTCATGATGGTTTTCTTTTTATTGTTGTTCTTGAATAATTCTACATGTATTAAAGAAGGGTGAACATTTTAGCTTCATGTTAAAGTAAAAAAATAAAACACATTTTCAAAAAAAAATTTAAGAAATTAAGTTTTTCCTGGAAATATTTCTCTTTACATGATTTTCCAAGGTCATTCACAGCCACACCCATAATAAACACCATAAATGGCAATGCTCACCACTAAGGAACCAATCCTTAACTATTAAACTCTTCCAAGTAGTGCAGATTCAATCTGTATATATGCCTGAAAGTTATATTGTAAATATATATGAGGCATATTAATCTCTGCATTCATTATTCTAACCCTGTTTAGCATAAACGTAAGCACTGAGCATCACAACATATTCTAGACCATTCAGAAAGGTATAGATGGCTTTTATAGAGCGCATGGTAACTGTGAAGCATTCAGGATCCAGTCCTTGGGGAAAAATATTGATGGATTTATCTCTCTAAGCTAAAATCAGATACATACACTCTCATTTGACTGTAGACTTTAAATATGTAATAAACTCTAATAATTTGAAATTGCTGTCAAACATATCTTGCCATGATATTAATCAAAACACATTTGCTGTGGAATCAATAGCTCAATTGAGTCCCAAGAGGTAAATAAAATTACACAGTCATCAATTGTAGTAACATGGTCCTCTTTGTATATTTATGTTGTAGCAAATATTTTGATATTATACAACCCTATATAATTTATATATGTGTGTATATATTCACATGCACATTCATATACACATGTGTATACACCTAAGTTATTTTGCATGAGTAAATTTTATCAATTAAAGCAAAAGCTACCATCAGATTTATGAGCTGGCTGTTAACCAATTATATGTGAACTGAATGAGAATGTTACTCTGGATATTTCTACTTGGCAAATAAGATTTGGCAACACAATTGTCTAGCTAATACCGCTCTCCTAGACAAAAGCTGTATAACTGCAACTGTCATTGATCTTACCAAATCAAAATATTATGAATGGAATATGTAGGAAGGAAAGAGACTAATGCTCAATGATCATACCTCATAAAAACATAGAATGCATTTTCCTATCCCTCCTCCTGATTATGGGTCACCTAGTTTGTACAATTAGGGTAAGAAAGAGTCAGCCAGTCAATATTCAACAGACCTAATTTCAAACAAGGTTCTCCTTAATAAGCCAAAAATATCTACTAGTGTTTTGATTTCTCGAGGTATAGGGCATATATTTAAATATGTGTCTATCTTAGCCCAGCTGGGCGTGGCTCAGCCGTTGAGCGTCGACTTGGGATCCAGGCGATAGGGGTTCGATTCCCGGTCAGGGCACATGCCCAGGTTGCGGGCTCGATCAATGACTCTCTCATCATTGATGTTTCTGTCTCTCTCTCTCCCTCTCCTGGCCTCTCTCTGAAATCAATAAAGATATATTTAAAATAAATAAATAAATAATAATAATAAATAAATATGTGTCTATCTTAAATTTTCATGTTTGGCTACAGGTGATGAGAAATATGAATGGGACCCACCCATACCCGCATTATGTTAAGCGGTGATATAAGGGACATACAGGAATCTTTGCATCAAGCTGATTAAGGCATTTTCATAGAAGGTTCTTAAAGGGTTATAATGCAAGTGTGCCAACTGGTTGAAAGCATCATCCTTGTACACATTTCCTAAAGAAAAAGCAAAACAATCAGATTATAAGAAATTAGGCTTTTGCTTAAAAAAAAAAGGGGTCCTTAGAGAAGTCAACCTCTTCCCTCTCTTGAGTCACTTCTACCATAACAATAGATTAGAATTACACTCGGCCAATGGTTTCAGTTATCTATCGCTATGCAACAAATCACATAATAGCATAAAACAACAATCATTTTATTATTCTTGATAACAAACATAACACCTGCTATTTGCATATTTACTATGGACCAGACCTTGTGCTTATAGCAACCCAAGAGGTCAATCCTATATTATGTGAAGATGACTCATCTGAGACACAGGAGGTTAAACTGTCCAACATCACAAGATTAGTATGTGGTACAGTTCAGCTGCAAGCCAAATGAGTCGGAGTCCAAGTAACCTCCTCTCCTCTCCTCTCTCCATTCCTTTCTCCTCTCTGCTCTCTGCTCTCTCCTATTCCTCTCTCTCTCCTACTCCTCTCTCTTTCTCTCTCTCTCTCTCACACACACACACACACACACACACACACACACACACACACTCCTCTCAGGGCTGAGCTTATTTGTCATTGAACTAAATGTGCAACTTCTGGTCACTGGTGAGAATCAATCTTTAGGGGAATAACAATGAAGGGTCAAGTAAGCACCTAAACAAAGCTATTTCACTCTTTAAATCAAGCTTTCAATATACTTCCTTGGCTTGATTAAATTACACATTTCCATCCTTAAATATCTCATAATTAATTTAGCAAGTCAGTCTCATCCTGACTCAACATCCAGAAAAATCTATGGTAATTGCATTTGCTACCCAGTGTTTTAAAGATATTCCTTTCCTTGGGGGCTCATTCAGTATCTTCACAATAGTTTCATGTACTCAGATGATATAGGAACTTCTACATTTCACACTCAAGAGAGAGACCTTTGGACATCACATTTAATTTATTATCACAGATTAGTGTAAAAGCATATTTTTCTCTGCTCACATATCCTCACACTGATAAGTCAATTTTGTAGAGGGCATATACCTCAATTGGTACAAAATAAACATCTCAAATACAGAGTTTGCTGTTCTAGCCCAACCTTTTATCTTTCATTGCTTTGCAGCATGGGCGAATGGATATCACACTGATGACCATATTTTACTGGCAGAACTAACAGCCAAACTATAGATCTACTGGGACTCTCAACTTAAATCCCCTTCAGTGGTTTCAATGATCCATATGTACATTATTCTGAAATATCTGTCTTCAGTGTCAAAAACAAAACACTTCCATAAATATCTCACATTGAAACATAGAATTGTGACTCTCCTAAGACTGGCAGAGCTGTGTGTGCAATGCAGTAACTTCTATTTTCCTGATAGCAAATATTGTTTTATTTCCGACGCTGGCAAAGTGCTAAATTACCACAACAATGTATAGTTTTACATTATGTTTCAGAAATGTGATCCGAGCTTCTGAATAACACTTTCCACCCCGGAATTAATACAAACTGCAATAGATTATTATTTTTGTCATACTCTAAAGAGCTGCACACACTTGGGGGTTGTGAGTTGGCCAAGTCTCTCCACAAACATACACTGAGGATCGCGGCTATGCCAAAATCATCTCACTCTATCCACGCCACGTTCGTGTGAGATAACCAGCAAGCCAGAGACTGGGGAACAGAAACCAGGTCAAAAACCAAAAAAGGATTTGGTATGGTGGGAACAGAATGCTCACTGGACAAGGAACTGGAGTTGAGAGCAGACCAGTAACTTGGAGTTAGATAGATAAGAGTCTTCTCTGCTATAGTAATTTATTACTGATTCAAAGGTATTTCTTTAATGCCTGCTATGTGTTAGTTTAAGTTAGCGGTGCAAAGTCAAGATAGAAAGGCTCTTGCCTCAAGAAGGCTTGAGATGGATGGGGAAGCAGTGTGTTTAGGCATCACCCAGTAGGCAGTGCTGGGCATCCTGAAGGCTTATTAAGCAAAAGCATAGTGTCTTTAGAAAGACAGTACTAGAATTAATTTGGAAGATGGCTTATAGACGTGCAATCTGATGAAGAAGGGGGAGCTACCAGTTCATAGGCTACCACAGTTGCCCAGTGGAGAGGTGGGAAGGGCTTAAACTAAGGCAGTGGCAGTGGAAATGAAGAGGAGGGAAAATACTCGAGAGATAGTTCATAGGAAGAATGAACAGCCTTTGATGACTGACAAGGAAGAGCAAGTGTGGTGGTGAAGACAGAGGGGAGGGGAGAGTCACGGAGGGCACTGATTTTTCCAGATTGCACATGGAGGTTGAGTCAGGAAGCCCAGGAGGAAAAGCCACCCATATCATACATTCCTCCAATATCCTGTCGGGACCTACCACACTAGAGAATACATGAATATTTGGGTATATTGTTTAATTTCAGTATATTTTTGCTTACATAGAGAGGAAGATTTCTCTTAAGCTGAGGATGTTCAAATCTTATAGTAGATATAAAGTCACCTTTATCTAAACTGAGAAACACATAAGTTGGTTGAAATGAAGCAAAAAAACAAACAAAAAAAGCCACTATATAAATGAGTCAATTTATTAATTAGCTACATATTCAAGAAAAGAATTAACTCTGCTTTTTACTAATACCTGTCTCTAGGATTTATCAGTTTTACAGACTTTCATGGTTATCAAAACTAAAAAACACACATCAGAAAAACACACTCACACACAAAAAATAGATATTTGCCAAAGTGCAAGTTTAAGAGTACTGAACATTAACATATTCATCAGCCATTTCCCTTTATGAAAATTGTATTGATAGTCATGAAAAAACACCCAGAACACTGAATGGAATATGTAATGAACATCACTGGTCTTCTGTGCCTAGAGAGAATGAAGATTACTATCAAGTATTAAGTCATTTATTTTCTGTGGGAAACAAAGGAAATGACTATTGACCTATATTTCCACCTTTCTTGGTCTATAATGATGTCAAGTGGCTCCTTATCAAATCCAAAATGAATTACCTTCTTAAAACATGGGCTATTGAGTGTTTCTCTCCTGCACAGCCTGAAGAAATAGCACTGAAGAGTTGGGAATAAGTAAAAGAATTTTAAGGAGAAATAAAAATCCGAGTTAATTTTTTTAAATTGTGACTATTCTAATGGAACAACAACAAAAAAGAGACAATCAGCCTTAAGGTTCCCCTGCATGGTCAGAAAAATGTGCCGACTACTAAACACATAAACTAGGTTTTGCCTTTTCCTCCAACAATCTATATTCACTCCCTTCTTGTTTTATATATAAACATTCATTTAGTTAAGGTTTTGTAGCAAATATAATATTATATTCCCTGAAAACCCTACTCACGACATTGGTTTGTATGTTTCAAAAAAAGTAAAGTAGAAGAAGATAAACTTTACAGTTTATTTCATCCAAAAAGTATCGTCAAAGCACCATAAAGGCATTATGTACATGTTTGTCATGCTGTCAAAAGGTGTAACAAAAGTAACTGTTATTAAAAGATTATTTCAACAATTGTCTGGCCACCCATGTCAGACACATCACAAAATTGCCAAGCATTTCCTCTCCCTTTCCCCCCAACACTGTATCAGGGAATGCAGTGGGGAAAGACATTCCTAGTTGGTTACCAATGGCCAAATGCACAGGCTTAACCCAAAATGAATTCTGTCGATTTTCAAGTATATCCACCTCTCGCTGTGATATTTTCCCAGATTACCCAAATGATGTCTTTGGTCGTAATAATTAACTGTTACATGTCATCCAAATCCTAAACTAAGTAGACATTTTTTGGCAATGCCAATCCATGTTTACTTTCACTTGATCCCAATATCATCTCCTTTTTTAAAGCATCCTGCTTCCATGTCTACGCCCTTCCTACACACTTTCATAACCGTGCAGAAGTGTAAGTTAGAATACTGTCCAGAATAGGGGACCAATGAACAGACTTCCTGGGTCAGACTCAACAACCCACTTGCCTTACAACCTTCTCATGGTTTCAGCTTACTTATCTGTAAAATGCAGGTAACTTTCTACTCACAGAACTGTTGTAAAGATTCAGTGAGATAATGCATATAAAGTGCTTTAGCATGTTACAAGTCTTACGTTAACGGTTAATATTAAATAATTTAAATTCTTAATATACTATTTCACCCATTCTTCTCAAACTTATTTTTAGGAATTGATAACCTAATTTGATTTTTGTTTGACTCTTCAGAACCAAAGAGTTTGATGTGTTAGATTCTCTATACGAACTACTATATAACTAATATGAAAATGATGAGTTGTTAAAAATACCAATGATGGAAGACTGATCTACACAATTAATATATATCTCTCATGATAAATGGCAACAGTAAACTATTTTATCTGTTTAAAATTCTGAACATGCACAACGATTACGTAGGAACACAACTTGCCTCTCCAGGGACATCCTAAGGAGGACATTTAATAGTCTGGCTACTAGACACAACCATGAAGCGTCTGACAGCCCTTCCTAGCAAACGTGCTTTTGACGCAGCACTACAAAGCCTTTACTTAGGGTTCCGTGTCACATGACTGCCCAGAAATATACTGCTTTAAAGAAAGATATTTACTACTCAATCTATAACCTATCTGTTACTGACTTAGATACCTAGAGAGTGGCCTGTAATTTGAGCTGCAGAAAACCTGCAAATGTATTTGACGAAAACAGAACTGTACAGGAGATAAAATAAACCCAAGAGGTTAAAAGTTTAAAGTTTGCCTGGATTTAAAGCAATGTTAAGCCAGTGTTATTAACACCTCTATAACATTACCCATACTGGTGTCACCTTGCATGTCCTTCCTCAAATCTGCATTTCCTCATTTATCAACCATCTTTATCTGGTCTTAGGATTTCCATAGTGTGTGTGTGTGTAAATCAATTATATGCAGGGCTGTTTTTTTCCCCTTGTATGGATACTTTGCAAATTCTAAAGACTAACACAAAGATTTTCAACCTTTTTCATCTCATGGCACACATAAACTCATTACTAAAATTCTGCAGCACACCAAAAAATATTTTTTTTTGCTGATCTGACAATAAAAGGGGGGGATTGTAATCTTGATTCACACACACCAGATGGCTATTGTTGTGTTCATTGTTGTCATTTTTTTTTATTTGAAACTCTAAGGAAAAAAAGGTCAGTGCCTCTAACTAAATAGTCAGGTATTGCATGTGTTAAAAATTCTTGTGGCACACTGGTTGAAAACCGCTGGTCTGACACAACAAAATTCAAAAAAGAAACAAAATTCATTCAGCAGAAATCTGAAGCATACTCTTTTCCTAAGGAATTACATAACTGCACAGTATTTACTCAGGCCTTGTTACTTCCTGCCAGCCTCTTAATAAACCCGCCCCATAAAAATAGAAATTTAATTTTGAACCTGTATAACTTATTGTACCCAGGAAGCTTCTATTACTTTGTTGTGCTATTTGATACTGAACATGGCTAAAGTAAATGTTGCTCACAGAGGAAGTAAATACTTAGGAAGTCCACTGCCATAACGTGGATATTCTTTTAGACCAGGGCTTTTCAACATCTGCAGTACAGACATTTAAGACCAGATAATTCTCTGCTGTGGGGCTGTCCCGTGCACTGCAAGTTGCTCGGCAGCATCCCTGCCTTCTACCACTGTGTCCCAGTAGTACTGCCTGACCCCCACAGTAGTAGCATCTGAAATGTCCTCAGAAATTGCCAAATGTAAAGGGGGGGAGGGGGGGAGAAAGTGCTTCATTTAAGAAGCGCTGTTTTATAATTACTAATAAAATGAATTCATTAGGGAAGAACCTTACGTTTATATTGAATTATATTGCCCTACAGTATAAACGTTACCTCAATATTAAAAGAAAATACCTGATATAAAGAATATTTACAGTTAACTTTGGAATATACTGCCTGGGAAATTAGCAACATTTCATAAGATGGTTTTATTATTTTGTTTGAATTCTATCTGCATATCCAGATTTTCTCACAAGTGCGAAGATTCCAGAAGGGAGCTGCAAATTTGTTCATTAGTTCAAGCTAAAGAGCCTGAAAGGAAAAAAAAGTAAGGATTTCAATATTAATATAGCAACTCAGGGGAGATCTCTACATCCATTCTTAGACATGGCCAGTGACAATCTACCAAATTAGCCTCAAAAAATTCCCAAAGTAAGAAACTGTAATTACCCAAATGGACACAGTGACTTAACTTTCAACAAGAAACAAGAAGACAGTTTCCAATCTTGGATTTACATCAAATTTTCTGGATGATATTTTATACTTTGCTATTCTTCATAGAAACCAGGATTGACTCTCCATCAAGAACAAAGTATTTCGCAATATAAACTGAAATATAAGCCAGTCTATATTTGATTAATTTTGTTAGGAATGTTGTCTTTTAAGTAACACAAATACATCCTTGTGGGAACAACATATCCCTCTGGGACTGCAGGAGTCAGTTCTTTCTAGCTGCAGAACTGGACCAAACGAAAAAATTAAAACCACTATAGGTTATGTAAACTACACTGCAGCAATCAATGTTCTTGCTAAAGAGAAGGAAGACTGCTTTTTTTACAAAAAAAATTTAAAATGTGAGGGGTAGTAGATCTCTAGAACATCTTTCTGCCAATGCAAAGAAGGAAATAAAAGAAGGCAATGTTTTTAGAAGATGGGAGAATGTGCTAGAAAGGCAAACCACAAATTGACTTCCATTGGTATACGCATAGTCTATATCTAGGGTGTCGGGGTAACCACCAGCTACTTGCAGCTATTAAGGAGCTGAAATGTGACTCATCCAAATTTAGATGTGCTTTACATGTAAAATACACAATGGATTTTGAAAACAATATGAAAAAGAAAATGTAGAATTAATTTTTAATTGATTCATGTTGAAACAATATTTTGGTTATACTTAGTTAAATAAAATATATTATTAAAGTTAATTTTATTGTTTTTATGTGTCACTAGACAATTTAAAACTATACATACGGATTCCTAATATCCTATGGTATCATTTTAGTAGACCTAAACCTGCATTGGTATCATGATCTTCCCTCCAGCTTCTACCCAACCCTTTTGAAAATATGAGGGGTTGGGGAAGGTGTGAGTAAGAAGTTTTGAATGTCACAAAATTGGAAGAATGTCACTGGCCTTTAGTGCCTAGGGTACAGGGATGCTAGAAGTCCTCATTGCAGGAGTCAGTTCCATACAATGAAGAATTGCCTTATCCACAATCTCAGTTGTATCTCCAATAAAAAACAGGCAGGTGATATTGCCAACCAGCCGGACTCCAGCAACTTATTACTGGAACCTCACTTTGTATTTTCAGCCCTGACCTCTTTCTCTCAAGATCCAGAAATATATTCCAAATGACTGTTTGACATCTCCAAATAAACATTCCATGGGCCTAGCACAATCTAAAAATCCAAACCTAATTCAGAATCTCTGACCTCCATACACCCTAAAAAAAAGATAAGGAAGGAGAGGGGGAGAGTAGAGGAAAGAAAAGGAAAGTCTTCTGAGTCAAGAATTCTCCCTCAAAGAATGACATCATCACCAAGGCTAGAAAGAAACCTTTCTTTTGCTAACGCACATGAAACGTTTACTGGAATCCCTGGCCAGCTACAGCCAGCCTTTCCTCTCACTTCTCATCAGTCCTTGTCCCACAGGTGACAGTCCTGCTACCACTCTTCTTCCATTCTGCTGACAATCACACTTTGGGACAGAGGGAAAGTGTTCCCCTAACGAGGTCTAAGCCTTAACTGACTTAACCTTAACCAGTCAGAAGGGAAATGTCCCTGATCTTTAATGTCAGATAAAATTTAAGGTAATAAAGAAACCTTAGAAAATTTGATTGCACTTTTTTTATTCCTTACCTGAGGATATGTTATCATTGACTGTTTTTTAGAGAGAGAGGGGACAGAGGGGGGGAGAGATAGGGAGAGAGAGAGAGATCTACATCACCCTGAGAGAGAAACATTGATCAGTTGCCTCCAGCGTGTGCCCTGAATGAGATTAAACCCGAAAGCTAGGTATGAGCCATGACCAGAAGTCGAACCTGCAACCTTTTGGTATATAGGACAATGCTCCAACTAACTGAGCAACCCAGCCAGGGATTGACTGCATTTTAAGCAGTAAGAGTCAGATAAAGGGAAATTCATAATTTAAGTCTACTAGCACATAAGGATTAAAAGTCACTTATAAAGAAGTTAAAGTGTTATATATGGTTACATATTATGTGGCCATATGTAATATATTTACATATTATATAATTAGCCTATATGGCTATTTAACTGAATATAAAGAGATTTAGTTTAGGAACATTATTTTTTCAAAACAATATCAGATAAATGCTCTTTAAAAGCAAAGATATTGTTAGTAGATTTTAAAAGGGCAAAGTATGGTATAGTTTATCTTGCTCATAAGTACATGGCTTATTCCTAAAGATCAGAACATTGTGATCCATCACCACCTTTTAAACGTACAAAAGTGCAGAAACAACAGCCTCAAACACTGCGAAGTGCAATTTTTTTCTTTCAACATTTACTTGACAGCCTACTAAACTCTGAAAAAAGCTGGAGATAAACAAATGAATGGCAAACATCAAGGCCTACTAGTGTCCCAGTAAAACAATGAAGTTAATAGAAAATGCTAGTCTAAGAAAATGACTGAGCAAACACGTGTGTGCAGCACAGTACTGCTTATGGTAATAAAAAAAATGGAATCAATCTAAATGCCAGACAACAGGGAAGTGGCTGAATGGATTATGGATTATGGAACATACAAATCACTGAATAATATTTATGATATGTGGCCTTTTGTCTTTAAACACATAAATGAGCATAATTAAGCAAAAAAGAGGTAACAGAAAAATATGTTTCCATACCTTTAAAATCAATGCTAATAACATAGGGAGGGAGAGGGAGAGAGAAGTAGAGAACGAGGTAGAGAGGGGGAGACAGAGAGAGGATACAGAAAAAACTAAGGGGAGGTGGGGTGGCATTTTTCATTTTTGCTCTGAAAAATTTCCTCACTTTTTATGAATTTCATGTTATCTGTATAATTAAAAGAAATAGCTGGTTGTTCAACATTTCAGGTAAAAAAGATACAGTCAGGTTAAGAGAAAAACAGTGAAAGAAATCAGAGAGAAATCAGTTTCTATCTAGGTTAGTGTGTGCACATACGCATACACAGTTGCATGTATATTCATGTTATAGTTAAAATTTAACTCCTACTAACCTGGAAAAAAAGTAGGTAAAATTAAAAGAAACTTATTGTCTAAGTTATACTTGTAACTGATGCACTGAACTGTTATATGGCTTTAAGTGGGCTCTCAACTGATATTTGCAAATATCTTCATTAGGCAGAAAATGGATGTATCATTCTGTTATCTTGTGCTAAGAATTTAGCATCCTAAAAAAGGAAACTATGGATCAAATACTCTTTTTCCACCTACAAAGAACAGCTAGTGAGTTTTAAAAGATTTTAGCCTTATGAAAAATGAATCTTCACTGTTCTTATGAATCTTCACTGTGGAAAAGTATAGGAACAAAAATATTTGCACTTGCCAGATTTTCAAACAAAATATACCATCTTATAAGAACCACAAACAATTATACTCTGCCCTCTGTGCAGATCTACCACTTCCCCGGGCCTTTCATTGTTAAGGCCACATTCTCTGATTATATAACAATATTGGAATTGTTATTTGAGAAAATTCCTAGAGAGTTAAGAGGAAGAGAACTGGGTTCTCAACAGTGTATTTTTGGAAGAACTAAAAATATCCTCAGGGAGTTTCAGTTTCTGGTCCACAGTGTAAGAAGCTTAAAGTTGCCAATCCATGGTCGCAACATGTAAAAAGCCGAATAAGCAAAACCCACAACTTCTGCTAGATCGATCAGAGAAGTGAGGTCTTAAGGCAAACTGCTGCCCCAATCACTGGAGGGAAAGACAGGAGAATGCAAAAAACTACAACCAAAAACCTCTGCGAGAACAGTGCTGGGGTAGAGAAACCTGACTTGTAACTGAAGAATTACCTAAGGCTCAGGATAGACAAGCCTGAGTTAAAACGCCAGGGGAATGAAGTTGCACGGGGTGCCCATGCTTTCGTGAGTTTTACCTCCAGGACCTGTACCACATACTTACAGCGAATATTGGAGAAATATCCCCTCATATTTCCACCAGGGGGAAGGTTTCCATTTGAAATATGACAGAGTATTAAATTCTTCTAACAAGGCCTGTCCTCAGGGGAAACTTACTAGAGCCTAATCTGCTGGGGTCTTATCAGCGCCTAACCAACCTGTGGTAATTATACAGCTTGAGCCCCATCTAGCCTCCTGTCCCATTTAAATGGGTGAGGGACTGAGAAGCACTGGTGAAGTACAGTCAAGAAGCACAGGCTCACCGAAAGACTGAAACCTAATCGTAAAACTATAGACTGCTGCTTCTCCCCCTACACCTTCCCATTATATTACTAAAGGCCTATTTACTGTGGCTCATTTTATCCTGTATAGAATACACACTTCTCAACAAAAAATTACAAGGCATACTAAAAAGCAAAAGAGAGTGTGAACAGACTGAACAAACATCAGAACCAGAGTTAGATACGGCAGGAATGCTGAAATAGTCAGACCAGGGATTTTTAAAACTATGATTAATATACTAAGGGCTTTAATTTTTAAAAGTAGGCAACATGCAAGAACAGACGAATAATGTAAGCAAAGAAATGGAAATTATAAGAAAGGCTCAAAAAGAAATGCAAGTGATTCGAAACACTGTAACGGAAATGAGGAATGCCTTTGATGGGCTGACAGAAAGAACAGCAGAAATAGATTAGGAACATTTTGTTATTATAAGGTGCTCACACTATCTAGGAAACAGGATAGTGTTATTTAACAGTGGACTTGGTTAAGCTGTAAATGGGTATTGCAAGCTCTAGGGCAATCATTAAAAAGGTAAAAAGAAAAAGTATAATAGATATGCTAAGAAAGGAGAAAAAATGGAATGATTTAAAATGTTCAATTAAAATTATAAAAGGTAGAAAAAGTGTGGAAGACCAAAATAGGGAAAAAAGAACAATCACAACAAACAGGAAATAGGGATATTAATCCAACTACATATACAATTACTTTACACATTAATGGTTTAAATACACCAATTAAAAGACAGAGATTGTTAGAGTGGATCAAAAAATCCCAACTATATGTTGTCTATAGGAAACCCAGTTTAAATATAAAGGTACATATAGGTTAAAAGTAAAGAGACGGAGAAAGATAGACCATATTAATATTAAACAAAAGAAAGCAAGAGTAGCTATATTATTTCAAGCAGATCAAACTTCAAAGCAAGAAAAGCTATCAGGGGTAAAGAAGGACATTACATAATGATAAAGGGATCCACATTCCAAGAAGACACAACAATCCTTAATGTGTATGTATCCAACAACAGATCAAAAAATGTAAGGCAAAAACATAAAGCTTCAAGGAGGAATAAATGAATCCACTATTACAGTTAGAGATTTTAACACCCTTCTATCAGAAATGGACAGATCCAGCAGACAGAAAATTACTAAGGACACAGTTGAGCCCAACAGCACCATCAGTCAATTGGATATAATTCACATCGATACCCTACT
The DNA here is from genome assembly GCF_054644295.1 of Miniopterus natalensis. Taxonomy (NCBI): domain Eukaryota; kingdom Metazoa; phylum Chordata; class Mammalia; order Chiroptera; family Miniopteridae; genus Miniopterus; species Miniopterus natalensis. The sequence goes on along the minus strand of NC_142082.1, from coordinate 53,678,207 downwards.
TCAATCAACAACAGTAGATTACATATTTTTTTCAAGCTTACATGAAATATTCACCGAGATAAAACACAGTCTAGGCCATAAAACACATCTTAATCAATTTAAAATAATAGAAATCATACAATGTCTGCTTTCAGACTACACTGGAACTAAACTATAAATCACTAACAAAAAGATAGCTGGAAAATGCCAGAATAGTTGGAGATAAGCAAAACACTTCTAAACAACAAACGGGTCAACAACAACAAAAATCTCAAAAGAAATTTTAAAATATTTTGAACTAAATGAAAATAAAAAGATGTCTTATCAAAATCTGTGGAATGCCACAAATTAAGTACGGAGGGAAATTTATAACACTGAATGCATGCATTATAAAAGAAGAAATATCTTAAAAATCAACAATCTAACATCCTACATTAGAAAACTAGAAAAAAAAAACGCAGAGCAAATTAAATCCTAAGTAAGCAGAAGAAAAGAAATAATAAAAATTAGAGGAGAAATCAATTAAGTTAAAACTAGAAAATCAACAAACCCAAAAGCTGGTTCTTTGAAAAGATCAATAAAATTGATAAACCTCTAACCAGGCTAAAAAAAAAGCGAGAAGACACAAATTAGTATCAAAAATGAAAGAGGAGACATCATTACATATCTCATGGACATTCATAACATAAAAACTGTTATGAAAAACTATGCCCACAAATTTGATAAAATAGATTAAATCGACCATACCTTGAAAGGTAATATCTGCCAAAACCCACAAAAGAAGGAATAGACAACCTGAATAGACCTGTATCTATTAAAGAAACTGAGTTAGCAATTACTAACTTTCTGTTTTTAAATATATTTTTACTGATTTCAGAGAAAGAAAGGGAGAGGGAGAGAGAGAGAGATAGAAACATCAATGATGAGAGAGTCATTGATCGGCTGCCTCCTACACGCCCCCAACTGGGGATCGAGCCCGCAACCTGGGCATGTGCCCTGACTGGAAATCGAACCCCGATCTCCTGGATCCTAGGTCGATGCTCAACCACTGAGCCGCACCCAGCTGGGCAACAATTACTAACTTTCCAAAACAAAATACCCCAGGCCCAAATGAGTTGTGGTGAATTCTACTGAACATTTAAAGAAAAAATTATAACAACTTGTTACCGTCTCTTCCGGAAGATAAAAGCAGCAGAAACAATTCCCATCTTGATATATGAGGCCAGTATTAGCATACTGACAAAACCAAAGAAATTTCAAGAAACATACAGACCAATCTCTCTCATAAATACAGCTGCAAAAATTCTCAATGAAATATTTGTAAAAAAGATGCAACAATGTATAAAAAAGTTACACACCATAGCCAAGTGGGATTTATCCAAAGCATGTAAGGTTGGTTTAACATTAGAAAAGCAATTACATTAATTCCCCACATCAATAAGCTAAAGCAGAAAAAAATTACATGATCACATCAAAATATAAGCAAAAAGGCATTTGACAAAATCTAACACCCATTCATGATTAAAACTTTCTGTAAATTAGTATTAAAGGGGAACTTCCTCAACTTGACAAAGAACCACTGTGATGGTTAATTTTATACGTCATCCTGACATGGCTGAGGCACACCCAGATAGCAGGTGAAACATTATTTCTGGTTGTATCTGTGAGTTTGATTCCAGACGAGGTTAGCATTTGACTTAGTACACTGGGTAAACCCACCTTCACCTACTTGGGCAGGCATCAACCAATCCACTGAGGGCCCAAACAGAACAAAAAGGCAGAAGACGGACTAATACTCTTTCTCTTCTTGAGTTGGGATATCTATCCTCTCTTGCTCTCAGACATTAGAGCTCCTGGTTACCCAGCCTCTGGACTCCAGGACTTATACCATGAGCTCCACTGGTTCTCAGGCCTTTGGACATGGACTGAATTATACCACCATCCTTCCTGTTCTCCAGCTTGCAGCCAGCACATTGTAGCATCTCAATCTCTGTAATCACGGGAGCCAGTTATAAATCTTATCTATCTATATATATCCTACTGGCTCTATTTCTCTGGAAAACTCTGACTATCATAAACATTTCCAAAAGACCTACAGCGAGTATCATACTTAATGGTAAGAAATCAAAAGCTTTCCACAAAGATCAGAAACAAGGCAAGGATGTCAGTTCTCCCCACTGCTTTTCAACATTATACTGGCAATCTTAACTAATGCACTAAGAGAGAAAAAGGAAATAAAAGTTATACAGATTGGAAAGGAATAAATCTGTCTTTTTTCATAACTGATATAATCTTCTATGTAGAAAATCCAAAAGAATCAACCAAAAAACTCTTGGAACTAATGAATGATTATTACAAGTTTACAAGATACAAAGTTGAAAGTCAACCACTTTTCTATATACCATGAATGAACAAGTGAATTTGAATTTTAAAACACATTATCATTTACATTAGAATCCTCCCCAAAATTAAATATTTAGATACAAATCTAACAAAACATGCACATGGTATATATGAAGAAAACTACAAAAGTCTAATGAAAGAAAGCAGAGAACTAAATAAATGGATAGACACTACATGTTCATGGCTAGAATGACTCAATATTGTCAAAAGGTCAGTTTTTCGACCACCTGGCCTGGCTTAGCAGTCAAGCGTCAACCTATGATCCAGGATATCACAGTTCAATTCCCAGTCAGGGCACTTGCCTGGGTTTTGGGCTCGATCTCCAGCAGTCCTGATACAGGGCTGCTATCCAGTGTGGGGGGTGCAGGAGGCAGCCAGTCAATGACTCAATCATCCTCGATGCTTCTATCTCTTTCTCTCTCCCTCCCTCCCTCTCCTTTACTCTTTCTGAAATCAATAAAGACTTTTCTTTTTTAAATGTCAGTTTTTTCTCACTTGACCTTTAGATTCAATGTAACCCGAATCAAAAGTCTAGCAGATTATTTTGTGGATATCGACAAACTGATTCTAAATTTATACAAACAGGCAAAAGATCGAGAATAGCTAACTCAATATCATAGAAAAATAACAAAGTCAGAGGACTTAGAATAACCATCTTCAAGACCTAGAAAGCTATAGTAATCAAGAAAGTAAAGTACTGGCAAAAGAACAAACGCCCTCATGAAACACACTAGAGAGACTAGAAACAGACTCACAAATATAGTCAACTGATCTTTGACATAGGAGCAAGGGAAATACAATGAAAAAGACAAGTTACTTCAACAAATAGTTTGGAACAAGTGAACATCCACATGCAAAAAAAAAAAAAAAAAAAAGACTCTGGACATAGACCTTATATCCTTCACAAAAATTAAGTCAAAGTGGACCACAGACCTAAATGTAAAATATTTAACTATAAACTCACAGAAGATAAGATAGGAGAAAACCTAGATAACATTGGGTATGGAGATAACTTTATCGATACAATACCAAAGGCACAACCCAACAAAGAAAGAATCTTAAACTGGTCTTCATTCAGGAGAATGAGAAGAGAAACCACAAACTGGGAGAAAGTATTTGCAGAAAACACATCTGATATAGGACTGCCACCCAAAATATACAGAGTTCTTAAATCTTAACAATAAAAACAAAATTTGATTTAAAAATTAAATATTTTTAATTTTTATAAAAAAGTCTTTATAAAACATACACCTTACCAAAGATATACAGATGGCAAGTAACCATATGAAAAGATGTTCAAAGTCATATGTCACTAAACTGAAACAATGAGACACTGTTGCAGCTATTAGAACAGCCAAAATTCAAAACACTAGTAATGCCATATCCTGGCAAGGAGGCAGAGCAAGAGGGACTCCCATACATTACTGGCTGAAAAGTAAGATGGTATAGCCACTTAGAAATATTGGCGATTTCTTACAAAACTAAACATACTCTTACTATAGGATCCAGTAATCACACTGCTTTGAATTTATCCAAATGAACTGAAATTTTATGTCCATAGGAAAACCTACAAATGAATGTTTATAGCAGTTTATTCATAACTGTCAAAATATAAGCAACCAAGATGTCATCCTTCAATAAATGAATGATGAATAAATAAACTATGGTACATACAGACAATGGAATATTATTCAGTCCAAAAAGAAATGAGCAAGCCATGAAAAGACTCATAGGAAATGTAAATGCATGTCGCTAAGTGAAAGAAGCCTATTTAAAAAGCCTACATACTGCATGATTCTAACTATATGACATTCCAGAAAAGGTAAAATTCTGGAGACACAAAAAGATAAATGCTTGCTAGGGGTTAAGGGGGAGGAAGGGATACACTGGCAGAGCATAACGGAGTTTTAGGGCAGTGAAACTATTCTATAAGATCTACAATGGTGGGTGCACGGCATTATACATTTGTCCAAACCCACAGAATGCACCCCAAAAGTAAACCCTAATATAAACCCTAATATAACCCTAATTATCTTTGTGTGATAATGGTATGTCAATGTATGTTTACTGACTATAACAAATATACCACTATGGTGTGGGATGTGGCTAGTTGGGGAGGCCGTGCATGGGTGGAAACAGGGGGTATTTCAGAAGTCTGTCTATAAGCTCTGCTCAATATTGCTATGAATCTAAAACTGCTCTAAAAATAAAAGTTTGTTAATGTAAAACATTCTGTACTGTCAGTTTAATCACAAATTCCATCTTTTTAATAAACAAAAATATATTATTTAAAATGGTCTCAAAAAAGCAGTTAAAAATAAATGGACAATTCAAGAAGGCATTTATTTTTTCAGAGGATGTGAAAAATAATATTTAGACATATATAAGAATACTAATTCCTAAAAGCAACCACTATTGCCAGGTCTATAAATCTGTCAAAAGTAGCAAAAAGCTGTTGCAAGAGTTTTGAAGAAAGAGACCAGTCTCCCACACTATTTGATATTACTTAAGCATACTTACAACAGTGATTCAAATGTTATTCTATTTCCCTATATTAATTATAAACATTTTGTCAAGATTAACAGATCAATTGGTTAATAATCTGAAATGCTAAGCAAAATGGTCAAATATATCATTTTGCAATAAATAATTTTTCTCCTGGAAATAAAGAAATTTATTACCCAGTGTATTTGTTATATATAAGACTAAAGTACAATTAAATAAGCAATAAAAGTCACTTTTATCCCAGATTTCAGAAAGATATAGATGTATGTATATGAGTGTGTTTGTATGTAAGTTATATGTCACAGATATATGATGTGCATGTCCCCGAAAAATGTCTAGTAGAAAAAAAAAATTGTTGGTTTAGAGACACAGCACTCTGCCTTGACTAACCTTAATCTTTCAATCTGTTTCCAATTTTAGAATGTATTATGTAAATATTAAAAAAATAGTTTTATGTAGTAAGTCTTACTACTTCTCCTAACAAATAGGAAATAGGACAGGTCATTCAACAATGTTTTTAGAATGTGTCTTTCTACCAATCATCCTTTTAAGTTAAAAAGTATTCAACAAAATAATTTGATTTCTCTATATGGAAGTCTTTCGATGATTTAGTACTTGGTTTGATGCAACATCACCAATAGATAAAATTTTCACTTTATAATACCAGACTGGGCAAACTTTAATATTTTGACAGAAAATAAGTTGTCAAGGAGAAGCAATATACAAATGCAAATACAGTTTTATCTAAATGTAAGTACTCAATACAGCATTCTACATTTACATTTCTTGAAGCTATTCATTTTAAAATAAGAAACCATGTACAACTTTGATGCTAAAATCTGGTTCCCTGGTTAATAAGTGCAAACATACAGGAAAGCTGGCAAAAGATTGCACCTCTTCAGTGATAGATGGTAGGAAACCCGAGCACTCTGTGATTATGAAGGTAACCTAAGCAGAAAGGCGTCTGAGGTTCAACTCATGGGCCTATTTTTATAAGACTTTTATTGATCTTTAGAGGGTGAGAGACAGAAAGAGAGAAACATTAATCGGCTGCCTCCTCCACACCCCCTACTGGGGATTGAGCCTGCAACCAGGGCATGTGCCCTGACTGGTAATAGAACCAGCAACCTTTTGGTGCTCAGGGATGACAGCCAACCAAATGAGCCACACCGGCCAGGGCTCATGGGCCTATTTTTATAATTTATTATCAGTGAAGCCAACAAATGGGAAATTAACTAGAAAGAGCTGAGAGATCTTTCCTAAAATATTGTTACAAATACCTCATGCCTACTTCTATCCCATTCAGAACCTTCCATCCAAATCTTAGAAAATGAGAAAGTGATCTGTGTTATGTTATAACTTTCAAGAGGAAACCCAGGTATCCAGTACTTTTTCACACCCACATGAACTGTAGCCAAGGACGTAGAGATATAGAGTCGGCAACACAACACAAATATTAATAAGCAGGTCCATGTAACAGTAAGCTCATTAATGTCTCTTATCCATGACTGATTCCCTCTGAATCTCCCACTGCTTATGACACAGCTCAACAGAAGACAGGAGTACACTGAAGATAGCAAAACTACCCTTGAATTTCAAAACCACTCTATGAGAATCTTAGGTAACTCTAGTTCTAGTATATACCCTGAAACTTTTTGGATATCTCAATTCTCCTAAACTAGTATCAGAGTAATCTATAAGAGGCTGAGTCAGGATGCTCAGACACATTAATGTTGATCTGAACCTGTTACTGGTGAGGAGAGGTCCATATCCCTACCTGTTGCTTGTGGGAGTGGGCTATACCAAGAAAAAGAATTTTCTGAGACTCGAATGGGAAGATGAGATATTGCAGAAACTTCATTTCTGTGGAATCAAATCCCTGAATTTCTAAGGTCACATTTCCCTGTGTTGGACCAAGGAAGAAGTATAACTGTGGCTTCAGTGGAGCTAGAATCAGAGTCAGTGTCTAGAGTTTTCACTCCATGTTGGAGCAGTGTCCAGTCCAGCATCAGACTAGCTTACTTTGTGTTCCCAGTTGCAGTCCATCAATCCATTGCATGTGGGGTATGCATGGCCACATGGCTATGGAGGGAACATAGGCAGGAGCAAAGCCAAAGGAACCAGAGAGCCAAGAGCAAGCCAAGAGCCAGGATCCAAGAGCCGAGAGAGAGAGTAGCTTTGTTTGGGAGATTTTGTATTCTCAAATTTCCACAGCCTTGCAATGGGCCTGCCTATTCTGGCCAATGATCTCTGTTCCAAGGTTTGACCGACAAGCACCTTCCCTAGTCACCCCAACTTCACTGCTCATGCCCTATCTCCTCTTGTTGGACCCCTTACCCCAATGATTTGCAGGGAATGGACTGGTCGTTCCCTGGGCAATGTGAAATTGCAGCTTCCTGGTGAAGCTGCCCAAATGGCCATGCCTGGCCATTTAAAATGTCTGTTCTCTCCCTTTGATGCCTTCCTATTACTAATAACTAGTTAATTACAACAGTATCAAACCTAGTGTACAATATTTTAAGGAAGCCAAAGGCCAAAACAGGTCTATAAGCAGCGCTTCACAACCATGTTTACATTATGCAACAGAGTGAACAGGTAATGGCTCTACCGCACAGTGCAGTAGTAAGAAAAGGCTGGCCTTGGCAGACAGTCCTAAAGGCTCAGGGGATGAATACATTAGGCACACCTGTAACTCATCTGTAGGACACCACTGTGACTTGATACCATATCAGCTGAAAGGCTCTGCCTTAGGATCAAATACCCTCAACATGACTAAGTTACAAACAAAAAAACAACAAAAAGCAGTGCTGGGAATCAAAGCACCATCAATATCTTTAGACTTTAACAGGTAAATGCTGCCACCATTAAGAGTGCATTTTTCTCAGACAAGTAGCCCATTTCTTTATTTTTCCACAAAATTTAGAAATTGTATTAGCCTGACTTTGCTAACATATACAGAGCTTCCAGCCTCTCAATACCTGTGTGCACTCCTATACAGAGAGAGACTGATCAGGTTTATAGGCCGGAATGGGATAAATGGGAAAACAAGTAGTCAACTGTTCCAAGATCTTGCACTCACATGTACATGGCTGTTGATGGATCCTGCTGCACACAATCCACAAAGAAACATAATGAAAACTGATTCAATGCCCCAGGGTAGAAGATGCAAGGAACATTTACATGCACGATTACCCATTGCTCCAAAACTCCTATTCCCCTTTCCCCCATTCATCTTTCCCTTTCAAGAGAGAATAGATATATTAAAGTTTGTCATGCTAACCAAAAGGTATGAGGTAACAGGAATTTCAATAGAAGAAAAGAATGATAGATATTAAGCCCCTATTATAGCATACTCTTCAAGCTAGGAAATGACCATCTCATGCCAGTGAGCTATCTTTTCCAAGTTCTTGTGATGTAGCTGTAATGTAAATTAATTAAGAGCAGGCCACTCTCATACTGGAATGGGTGGGGCTGTAAACGGCAGAGCAATTTGGCAGAAAATATTAAAAGCCATAAAATGCACATGCCTTTCGCTCTAGCAATTCTAATTCTTGGAACTTATCCTAAGGTAATAATTAAGGATGTACAAAAGAATATTTATTTCTCTAGTATTTGTAATTACTCAATCTTGGAAGCAACCTGAATGTCCAAAAATAGGACAGTGGTTAAATAAATTATCATAGAACCATAAAATAAAATACCACAAGGGTCATTTCAAAAGGCATAGATATACATCCACTAACATACACAGGTTTGTACTATATATTTTTAAGAATAAAAATCAAAATACAAATGACATATAGGAAGTTATCTCATTATTCTGAGTGTAATTAAAGTTATGGCAGATTTACTTTTCTTGTCTCTGATTTCTTTTTATGCTTTCGATGTTTCTCTACTGAGAACATAATAGGTATGTATTGTCTTGATAAGCTGTAAGGGCAAAAAACAATAAAAGTTTGTTGTCGTTTTTGTTAAATAAGGTCAGAGAAAAGAAACTAACTGAGAGGAAGGATTAAGAATGAGTTTTAGGAAGAGCTCCTTACAAGTGTGATTGTGAAATTCTGAAATGTGCAGTCAACCAGGGTCATGTAGTCTCTTTTCCTTGGGGATTTGTAAGAAAAGGGTAGCCAACCCTTATTCGAGGAGAGCTTGAATGCAGTCCTAATCTCTGTGGCCTCTTACAGCTCCAGGTGCAAAAGGATTGAGCCAAAATACAATTTTTACTCAGTGACACATAAAGTAGTCAATTCCATACATTGCCCCTGATCCTCCACAATCCCTTACCCTATTCAAGAGAAAGTAAATCCTAAGGTCTTACCCCCAACTGAAACACAATGACCTTGAATTTATATGCTCAGTAATTTGATAGCGCTTTACTCAGGAAATGCAGTGGAATGTTAACTCATATTCTGCAATGCACAAATAATATCAATCTGAGGTTTCCACCATAATAAAAATTCTAACTACCTTCAGCCACTTAAATATTCCAAACTGAAAGAAAATGATGGTACCTATATATAATCTTATACAGATGATTTGACTTTGGGCAGTGGGTAAACAATGCAATGTATAGATCATGTATCATAGAATTGTACACCTGAAACCTATTTGATCCTATAAATCAACGTCAGTCTAATAAATAAATAAAATCTTATCCATGTTTCCCTACGTTTTATAGATAAAAGTGTCATAAATAGTGACCAAAATAAATACCAGGACATGGTTAAAGAACACCACTGGAAGCACTATGGAAGATTAGCAGGAGCAAAGATGTGTCACTAGAGACTCAGGCCTAGGTCATCCACAATCCCAATGCCTACGAATCCAAAAGCTGGACGGTGAAAAAGGCTGATAGGAAAAAAAGCAAATTCATTTGAAATATGATGTTGGGGAGAGATGCCCTGGACTACCTGGCCCACCAGAAAGATGAACAAGTGGGTCCTAGAGCAAATTGAGCCTGAAACATCACTGGAGACAAAAATTACAAAATTAAAGCTGTCCTACTCTGGGCACACCATGAGACGGTAGGGTTCTTTGGAAAAGATAATAATGCTGGAAAAATAGAAGGCAGAAGGAAAAGAAGACCATATATGAGATGAACTGACGCCACAAAAAGCGAACGCATGAGTCTAGAGGAGCTGATCGGCACTGTTGAGCACAGGACATGTGGACATCACTCATTCATAGAGTCATCAAGAGTCAGAGCCAACTCAACGGTACATAACACATACAAATAAAGACAAAATAAAAATGTTCAATTCTGACAATTTCCTTTCCTTTAGAAAAGCCAAAAACTATTTTTGTTTTCTGATAACCTCCTATGAATACAAATGTAACATTTTCCAAGTCCATAATTAAACGCATTTCTTACGTGGGAATCAGTTTTCTGGACTAGTGAAGGCCTAAGAGGTGGAGAGGTTAAGAGTCATAAAGGTTGAACTAAAATTGACAGGTTATGCGTCACCAAAACTGAGAATATGAGTTTGAGTCAGAGCAGAGCGCCACAGAAATGCCAAGATGAAGGAATCAGCTAAGGATGTATTGCATAGTCACATAACAAAACTCAAGCCTGGTGGTATTCAAAGACAGAATAATGAGGTGAATGAATAATGTGTGAATGGGAGTTTAAGAGACCAGGCTCTAAGACAAAATCAAATGAAAAACAAACAACAGCAAAAATGAAATAAAACAAACAAACAAAAAACCCCACACGCCTTCCTGAGGCTCTCATGACTTCCACCAAGAATGAGCCTCATGCCACCAGCTTTGTAAGCAAGGCATCAGACACAGATGCCGCGTTCCCCTAAATATTCATGAGGGCTTCAGTTCTACATAAGGCCACACAAACTGTAAGGTATATTATTCTCTGTACCAGATGTCTAAGTCTCATCATTTTAGTAAAAGAGTGAGCAGGTCACAAGAGAGAGATGTCTTTTCTTTCTTCAATAAGCCTCACTTATTACAGCATTCTTGGAATACCGAGTGCTAAAGAGTTTAGTTTTCTGGATGGGTGAGAGTTTATAAACTCTTCTAAATTCAAATTCGAAAGAAAAAATATTAATCACTCGGGATGGAAATATTCCTTATATATTTTACATAAAAGGTAAGTGACATTAGTTGACATTTTCTTGATGACCCAAACCAATAATTACAAACCTCAATGACTATGCAATTCTGCTTACATAGATAACTTTAGGGTCCCCTGAAGTGTCTCTACGCTAAATAACCTGAAAGTGCTCTGCTTCTTGAGCTCCAGGATCTGCATTTTATACTCTGCCAGGCTTTTACTTCACAATATTATGATGTTCTTTTTATAGAGGCTCTTTCTGTCCTATGGTGGAATACAAGGAACACTGGACTAAGTCAAGTTGACTTAAGTTATTATTCTACCTACATGACCTTGGATATATCACAACATCTTTGAGGCTAAGTAAGACGAGGAGATTCAACTAGAAAACTCTTAAGGTCCTTTTCTTTGCTGAAATATTCAAATTTGCTGCTTCTCATCTGTTGTATATATTTTAAAAATAACCCATCTAAAATTGCATGGAAAGTAACATAAATACTTAAGCACACAAACTGCTCTCCTGCAACTGAAGTGAATATACGTTGTGATATCAAGTTGTCCTCAAAGGCCTTAACTATACAATTCCCAGTAACTGGCGGAGTCTCAGATATGTACCGTTTCTGGGTAAATAAGACCCTATTAGTCATGTGTCACTATACTTCTGTATGAATCTATGTTATCTAATATTCTCAATGCAAATAACTGATTATTCGATATGACTCTATTTCAGGCCACCCAAGAGCAGAATTTGCATATGTCATCATCTCTGCCTATCAGTAAATTGATTGCAAAATGAATACTCTAATTTTGAGACTTTATTTGCCTTATTAAATATTTGTGTAGAAAATACAATTACCTAAAAATTTTTCTAAAAGAATATTTTGTAAAAATACTTGGCAAAATGTAAAAACTATTTCTGCAAACTCCTTAAGAGAATGGACTTTATTCATCTTTTATTTCTGTGAGTCCCCAGCACATGATTTCCATCTATTATACGTTAACACTCCCAAAAGCCTGAAAAGCCCACACCTCAGTCTGCATCTCTTCCCTCGTCTATACATCTTCCCTGAGAGAGCCAAGTCACACCCACTGCCATAATTCCATCTCTATACAAATAATCCCTCTCCAGCTCCCGCCTCTCTCCTGAGTTCAAGATCTCTATTCCCTACCCTGGCCAGTGTGGCTCATCACACGGCCATCACACAGAATGGTCATGGGTTCAATTCCCAGTCAAGGGCACATACCTGGGTTGCAGGTTCGATCCCCAGCCCCAGTCAGGGTGTGTGCGGAAGGCAACCAATTGATGTGTCTCTCTCACATCGATGTTTCTCTCTCTCTCCCCCCCCCCTTCCCCTCCCTCCTTCCCTTGCTTCTACTCTCTAAAAATCAATGGAAAAAATATCCTGGGGTGAAGACTGACAACAACAAAAATCTCTATTCTTTATCACAACCACTACTTACATTTCCCATAAGTTGAAAAGTGTCCAAGAAAGTTTATAAAAACTTCTTCTCATTTATTTCTTTCTCTACCTTATATTTTCAAAAATCTACTTTATTTTCTTCTCCATATTCTCTACTCATGTTAATGATATCATATCGTTATTACCAAATAAGAAATGTAGGAGTTCCTTTGATTCTACTCACTTCCTGATCCATTACAAAGTTTCATTAATGCCACCTCTGAAATCTCTCTCCACACCATCCATGTTTATTATCTCCACTGTTACAGACTTGATTCAGGCATCATACCTTAACTAATTCTTAAATAGCCCCTAACTGATTTCCCAGCCACCAATAATTTCCCTTCCAGTTTATACCAGCATTAGTGATGAGTTATATTTCCATAAACTATTATCCTCCATCAGCAATGAATTATATTTCTATAAAACATATAAATTGATGGTTCTTCCCTATTGATATACATATTTATATTTATATATAGTTATATTTTAAGTCTTCCTATTGTTTATGGCAACTATTCTCGATTTTTTTTCTGCCATATTGGAGCTAGAAATACTGGGCTTCTGCTGAGTTAGGATGCCCACTGTGTGTGAGCATGCACGAATGTAAGTGTGAATATTAAGGAATATTAGTGGTACTGATTGTTTTTATTTTTTTTTACTTTAAATAGTTTTTTATTTTTTAATTAAAGTTGACATACAATAATATATTAGTTTCAGGCATACAACCCAGTGATTAGACAGCAGAAGCCCAGTGCATGAATGTATGTGTGGTAGGAGGGAGAAAAGGAGAAGACACAGGGGCCAAGAGATATGGGTCCAAACTGATGAAAAATCAGAAAGCAAAACCTATCTTCTCAGAGATTCTAAGGCATGTACTAGACAACTACTGTGAATAATGAAAATGTATACTGATTATAGTAAACTGAACATGTGAAGATAGAGAAGTAGAAAAAAAATTAAAAGCCACTGGACAGGGTGCATGCAATTCCCTTCAATATCCCACATTCATTCAAGAGGACTTCTGGAAACCAGGTCCCAGATTAGCTTCTAACCACTCCAATCCCCGCAACAATGTACCACCACTGGAAGCATTTACATTCCCTTTCACACATTAGAGCATTCCCACATTCAGTTTCTATTAGGAGAAATGCCCTTCCTCCTTATTTGGTGACAGGACTCCTACTCATCCTTCAAGCCCTTATTCAAGTATGGATCTGTGAAGATTCCTGTCTCTACTGTATTAGTCAGCTCTGGTTGTTATAACAAAGTATCATAGACTGGATGGCTTAAATAGCAGAAATCAGTTTCTCACAATTTGGGGGTCTAAGATCAATGTGTTGGTGCTGGTCTATCTGGTTCCTGGTAAGGCCTCTCTTCTCCTTTTGCAGGTGGTCATCTTGCTATGTCCTCACATGGGGGGAGAGATATATTTCTTTTTCTAAAGGTACTAATCACACTGTGAGGGTTCCACCATCATGATCTAATTACCCCCTAAAGGCCCCACCAGCAAATATCATTACACAGGGGGTACCCTTCCACACCTGAATTTTGGGGAGACACAATTCTGCCCATAGCATCTTCCAAACTGAGTCATTTCCTCACTGTGTTAAGGGTTCTCTACTAGATTATAAATTTCTCCTCAGGGCTGAACCCTATGTCTTAATTATTTTTGTATCCCCAGTCCCTAGCACACTGTTTGGCACCAAGCACATCTATAGAAAGCACTCAGTGCACACGTGCAACAGAAGCCCATCCACTGATCTAGGTTAAGTAACCATAAACCATTCTCAAAATATTCCTCACAGAGCTTCCACCCAATCTTCATCCTTTTAATGCAGTATTCACAAAGAGAGAAAGCATTATTTATGCCTATCAGTTAGAATTTGTACAAACGTGCATCTTCACTTATCTATTTTTGTTTTCATCATGAGGAGAGTATTTATAGTTTCAGATCTCATATAAGCTAAACTTTACAAATCCCATGGTGCTTAGTTAGGATTGACAAATGCTTGCTGCTGACTGGTCTCCTGATCCTGGTGGTACAAGCAGAGTTCTTGGGTCCTTAATTTGAAATATATTGATATGATTTTGTATTACACTAGATCTGTCCATCTTCCATTGGACATGCCTGATTTCTTGGGTCTCAGAGTGAGAGAGAACACTGAAGTTGGAATCTGGTGACGAAGATTTGGACCCACAGCATCAACATTTTCAGTTTGTCTGACTGATTTCCTACCTCCTGAGCATTTTGTTTGATCAATCAAATGAGAAAACATATGACAATGCACTCCATAAACCATAAAGCACTGCACAAGTAGTTTTTTTAATCATAATATATCATTATAAAATCATGACATAGTAGATCTCAGTTGTACTGAATGTCTTAATTACCTTAGATCCAATATGACTGAATAAGTTGCCCTATGAATTCTGATTTCCTTGGATAAATGGCACAGGGGATCGGACTGGGCCTCCTCAAGCCACTTTGGACACACTGAGGAAGCTCAAAAGTATCTATATGTTTCCAGGATGATGGGGTCAACTTCTGTCAGTTCTAACATACACCAACTGGCTACACTCAGGAGCACTGCAGTGTTACCAAGTTGCCATATACACGCCCAATTCCATTCCCTGAGAGGTACCAAGCTGTCGGACAACTTGGCCACTATTGGCCACTAGCCTATAAAAATGTGGAAACACTGGAGAAACATTAGCCAATAAAGCACATACTGGCAGCTAAATCAAATATTTAGGCTCTTAGATGTACCCAAAAAATCGTTTGTGTGTTTTAAAAAATGTTTTATTTGGAAAGCATTTCCCAGTGCAGATGCTGTCAAAAGTACCCATTTTTAGTGGGTTAAATCAAGGGCTAGAAGTAGCAGAAGGGTGAGGAATGTTTTTTAAACAAAATTGCACAAACTGCAAAAATATGTTAATACCAACTGTGGGAGGGCATCCTTGAAAAACCAGAGTTGTTAGTGGTTTCCAATGTTAAATTTGTACCAACTGCAAATGTTAAAAAATTATAAACATAAATGCCACAAAATGATAAAGTTATCAGAACTTGGCAAGGGATAAAAAACTGGGCTATTAAAAAAAATATGTAATATATCAATAAAAACACATGCCAAAAACCAAAAAAGATGCAATCAAGCAAGGAGTCAAGAAGTTAAGCATTATAAATAAACACTTCACTTGCCAGAGACTTTTAATAAGCAATCAAACACAGACACAGTTAAGGGTTTTATATTGAGGTTAATAATTTGGAGGAGGGACATAAAGTAATCCAAATTTGTGAACTTCCTTAAGAAAATAATTCTGGAACCAAACACCAGACAGAGCCTTTGATAAGCTTCCAGGCCCAATAATATACTGTAAGAGACTGGGAAACCTATTGATCCCTGTTCTTAGGCAACAACGTAATGCATATATAATTTATTTGGGCTACATCACCCTTTTCCAGTTCAGTTCCACCTCCTTGACAATATTCTCCAAGACAGGAAAAGTTACTAAACTTTAAACTATAAAGCTGATTACTATAAGGTCTAAGTTTATAAAATGCATGGTGAATATTTCTCTTGAGGCTCCTTTTTAATTAACAGTGAATAGATGGGTTACATCATCACCAATTTTTCAGTAGATTCTGTGTGTAACTACTTATAGAAATAAAAATATGATATTCATTGTGGCAATATGACCTATGACTAGAGCAAATATAATTTTTTTTTTTTTTTTTTTTTTTTTTTACCTGAAATGATCAGATGAGGCAAAGGGGAAAAAAAAGTTTTTGTCTGTTTGCTAGTTTGTTTTCCACTCACTAATTAACTGGTTGCATAATGACACTGGCCAAATCAATCATATTTTTGGTGGTATGCAATCAATCAAATGGAGTAGTACAGAAAGACACTCAGGAGAAGAAATGCCAAGATGTAATGGCAAAGAAAACCTTAAAATTCTAGAATGATTATGCTGGGAAAAAAGAAAAAAACACACACATAATATTCATGAGTATGTAAAATTGCAACAACCTGTTAAAGATAACAGAATAACTGCACTAGAAATTTAAACCTCTGATTTAAATTGTGAGTTTTGTTTTATCAGGATAAAGAAACACTGACAATAAATGAAACTTCCCTCATTATCCTGATACATTTTCTTTGTAAATTTTCCATTATAGAAACATGGAGATCACCATTCGGTGCCAAACACAATCAAGGCTCAATTATACAACACAGGGTGTACAGAGCCCACACAAGAGGCGCATCTGGAGTGCCCAGCTCCAGTGATCGGGGAGACTGTACCACTGGACTCTACAGGACACCTACTACATAAGGACACTCTACCAAGCTCAGGAGACATAGCAGCTCTACCTAATACATAGAAACAAACATAGGGAGACAGCCAAAACAAGGAAACAAAGAAACATATCCCAAATGAAAGAACAGAACAAAACTCCAGAAAAAGAACCAAACAAATTGGAGACAAGCAACCTGCCAGATGCAGAGTTCAAAACACTGGTTATAAGAATGCTCAATGAACTTAGAGAAGGAGTAGTAAAACTTAGTGAGAACTTCACCCAGGAGATAGGAAACATAAAAACAAATAGAAAACATAAAAAAGAACCTGTCAAAAATGAAGAACACACTAACTGAAATGAAGAATACATTTCAGGGAATCAACAGTAGAGTAGATGAAGCAGAAGACTCTATCAGAGATTTGGAAGATGAGGAAGCAGAAAATCCCCCAATCAAACCAACAGAAAAAAAAAATAGAATCCAAAAAAATAAGGACAGTATAAGGAGCCTCTGGGACAACTTCAAATTCACCAACATTTGTATCATAGGAATGCTGTAAGGAAAAGAGAAGGAACAAGGAATTGAAAACCTATGTGAAAAAATGCCAGAGCACAGGTGGATGGCCCAGTTGATTGGAGCGTCATTCCATACCAAAAGCTGGTGGGTTTGATTCCCAGTCAGGGCATATACCCAGGTTGCAGGTTCAATCCCTGGTAAGGGTGCATGCAGGAAGAAACCAACTGATGTTTCTCATGTTTCTGTTTGTTTCTGTTTCTCTCTCTTTCCCCCCACCCCTAAAATTAATAAAAACATATCCTCAGGTGAGGACTTAAAAAAATAATAATAATGACGGAAAACTTCCCTAACCTGGTGAAGGAAGTAGATATACAAATTCAGGAAGCACAGAGAGTCCCAAACAAGATGATCCCAAAGAGGCCCATGCCAAAATGCATCATATTTAAAATACCAAAGATTAAAGACAAAGACAGAATCTTAAAAGCATCAAGAGAAAAGCAGTTAGTCACCTACTCAGGAGCTCTGATAAGACTGTCAGCTAATTTATCAAAAGAAACCTTGCAGGCCAGAAGGGACTGGCAAGAAATATTCAAAGTGATGAAAAGCAAGGACCTACAACTGAGATTACTCTACCCAGCAAAGCTATCATTTAGAATCGAAGGACAGATAAAGAGCTTCCCAGGCAAGAAAAAGCTAAAGGAGTTCATCACCACCCAAGCAGTATTACATGAAATGTTAAAGGGTCTTCTTGAAGAAGAGGAGGAGGGTGAGAAAGAGGAGGAGGAGGAAGGAGAAGAGATTAAAAATATGAATAATAAAATGGCAATAAATACGTATCTATCAACAATTACTTGAAATGCAAGCAAAGTAAGTACTTTAATCAAAAGACATATGGAAGCTAAATGGATAACAAAACAAGACGCTTATGTATGGTGTCTACAAGAGATGCACTTTAGATCAAAAGGCACACATAGACTGAAAGTAAAGAAATAGAAAAAGATATTTCATGACAATGAAAACAAATAAACAAAAATCTGGGGTAACAACACTTACACTAGACAAAACAGACTTTAAAACAAAGGCTATAGTAAGAGACGAAGAACCCAGCAATTCCACTTTTAAGTATTTATCCAATAAAACCCAAAATACTAAATCAAAAAGAAATATGCCTCTATATATTCACTGAAGCATTACTTACAACAGCCAACATATGGAAGCAACCTAAGTGTCCATTAATAGATGAATGGATAAAGAAAAAATGTTGATATATGCAATGGAATATGAGTCAGCCATAAAAGAGAATGAAATCTTGCCGTCTGCAACAACATGGATGGACCTAGAGGGTATTGTGCTGAGTGAAATAAGTCAAACAAAGGAAGAGAAATGCCATATGATTTTACTTATATGTGGATTCTAAAAAACAAAATAAATTTTAAAAGCAGAACAGAAACAGACTCATAGATACAGAGATCAGACTGATAGATGCTAGAAGGGAAGAAGGTTGGGGGACTGGGTAAAAAAAGGTGAAGAGATTAAGAAGTACAAATTAATAGTTACAAAACAGGCACAAGGATGTAAAGTATAGCATAGTTATTACAATATTATGTAATATTGTAATGTAATATTATGTATGGTGTCAGATGGGCACTTGATTTATCAGGGTGATTACTTAGTTATATAATGTCTAATCACTGGGTTGTATGCCTGAAACTAATATATCATTGTATGTCAACTTTAATTAAAAAATAAAAAATTATTTCAAGTATAAAAAAGAAAAACAATCAATACCACTAATATTCCTGAATGTTTTAAATAATCAAAGATTCTAAAATTATAAAAGAATTAATAAATATAAAACAACACAAAATTCTACAGTTGTGGTAAAAAAAATGTAAAAAAAAGAAACATATGAAGTCTTAAAAATAGTGTTCAAAATTTGACTCCCCATAATTAACCCTATCAAGATTATCAATATGATTACTAATAATCATTTAGAGTAGTACTGGAGTTTCCAAGTGACAGATATCTTTAAGTAACAGTCAATCTTTAAGACATATGACAAATAATTTCCTTATAGACCATATCAATAGAAGTGAGTCTAACACCAATTGTATTTAAACATAAACATAATAAACTGGATGTGAAGGTTGATTTCAGGTTGTGTAAACTTTACAAATTTCAGTTTATTTTTATCATCTTGTATGTCTCAGATGGAATTCACAGTAATCACAGCTACACTGGGGCAACTTCAAACATAAATGAAACAAATAACTGGTAGATCAATACAAGGTGACAGACTCCTGGTTAAAATCTTGCCCTCATGTGACCCACTGCTGCTCCTTTGCACTCGAAAGACTTAATGAATCACTAGGAGCACACTGAAGATCGCGTATGCTTTTCCCATGTGAGAACTGGATTTATATCAGCAGCACCAAAAAAATAATCATTCTCCTTCCCTGAGATAAATACAGTGAAGTAGAGTACATTTCTACAAGGTACTGGACATAATGATTTCATGCAGCTTATATACCTATTTTATAAATACTCGCCACTTTAAATTGAAATAACAGAAAACCAGGATGCCTAATGGGAGAATAATTTAAAATCATATGCACTTTATAGTAAGTTGTTTCTATGTTGGCAACAGAAAACGGTGCAATAGAAACATACGAAAAGGAGAAATGTAAACAAAGCCCATTTAGTTTTTCTGAATATATTTCACTCAAGGAAAGGTATAAAATGACCTTGTTATTTAACAGTGAAATGCTTCTACGGGCCCCATAGTAATTTTAAACACTTAAAATAATTACCCTGTGGGGAAAATGTCAGTTCTTTAAAAAATAAAAGTCTTTGCAATCAGGTTTGTATGTGTAAAGAGGGAAGCCACAGTATGAAACATCGCCAAGCTCCCTAAGGAGTAGCTTCTTCACTGAGCTGAAAGGTGCAGAAATAGTTTGCATGCCTTTGTAAGAACGTTTTATACCAGTGTGAAATGGCACCATTGTCCATGCACCTTCAGAATGGGGAGAGAACACACAGGACATTTTGACACAGCTTGCGCATAATCCAGCCGAACCCTTTCCCTCCTCTATTTCCTTGGAATAAGCCCCATTTCACTCCTCACCTTGAATTACAGCAAAATGAAAGAGACAAAACTTAACTGTCAAAATGTAGCACCCAAGAGAAAATAGATAGGTCACAACTACAGTATGAAAGAAGGGAAGAAAGATTAACCAAAAATATGTCCTAGCAAATAGAAAATCTACTCATATGAAAAGAAGAAATGAACCATAAGGGTAAACATGTAACAGGATTAAAACGAAATAAAGAAGGAATACAAGAGAGATAGGAAAGGAAAGAAACAAGTGTGCAAAGCATAAAAAAAAAAGATAAAAAAAATCACTCATTCCTAAAGAAAATACAACCTAAAACAAAGTTTCACATTAAGGGAGGACTTAAAGAAACCCACATTATCAGGAAACAGGTGCTCAAAGATGAAATGATAAAAACAATAGAAATCTAAAATATATTTCAGAGCCATCAAAACATACTGAAGACCAAAAATGTATCAACTCAATAGCAATAATAAAATAAAAATAGCAAAGGAATGAGGTGACAGGACTAAAAATGAGAAGATATGGCTAACCACTGAATTACTGATGTGGAAAAAAGGCTTACTTTAATTTCAGTTCATACACAGAACACAAATAAGAAGCATGAAGAACAAACTGAAAGTTGTTGATCTTATAGGAAAAAAACAACTCGCTAGAAAAATATTATAGGCAGTAATAGTACAAATTTTCCCTAGCATGAAGAAAGAACGGAATGAAATAAAAGCGTTCCAGAAAAAATTTATACGGAATTATCCCAAATAAGTTATATCCTTAAGTCATTGAACTTCAGGATAAAAACAAAACAAAACAAAACAAAACAAAAAGCTGTGCAGGATTCAGGCAGAAAAGGGCAGCTCACTTACAATGGAGATGTGGGAGTGGAATCAGATTAGCCTGTTCTACGAAGAACATTCAACCCCAGAAGTACTTTGGTATTAAATTTCTACGCAGTTCTGAGTAAAAGTGTGATCCAATTATTTTGTTAAATCAACCTAACTTTAGAGCATAAAAGTAGCTGGTTATTATGCTAAACATAAAATACCTCAAGGAATGCAAACATATGATATTTTCTTAAAATTCCTTGACAATGAAATTTAGTTGACCAAGAAATAAATTAAAAGAAATAACTTAGAATGAAAAAGCCATGGAAAAGAATCAGGATAAAGAGCAAACATTTAATTGATGAATATGAAAGAGATGTACATCCTTTGTTTGAATACTTGATAAACTTTAAGAACAGAGTGCAAGCTTCCTGCCTTTCCAGAGGACCAGGTAGGGAGTTCTACACAGCCTATAAACTTCTTAATTGCTCAATAATTCTACAAAAGAAAATCTTGAAACTTAACAGAAAAATCAATTGTAAACTTATCCTTCTATGCTCTTTGGAAAAAGTTAATTCCTTCATTAATGAATCAAGTATTTTCATCTAAAAATCTAAAAGTTCAATCAAATACATATCTATATGTAATAGGAAAGTAAACTTATAACCCTAGAAGTCCTTTTATCCTAATAAAAATACAGAGAAAATGTGGAAAGGCTTTCTACATAAAAATGTTTACCCCATTTATTCACCCTTAAACTTTTTGTTAACATCTGAGACCTGGCGAGTGTAAACACAGTACAGTATGTCTAAAATTACCTACCATCATTTCAACCACCTTTTTCCCTTTAAACACAATACAATGAGTGAAATGAGATAAATGAATTCAGTGTTAATAAATTTCCTCAAATACAACCTGAAATAATACATTTTTTAAAGAAACAGATTTTCTAAAGCATCTCAAGAGTATTTATTCAACTAATAATATTAAAGGGAAAGCATAAAAAATAAAAACACACCTACAAACTGCTAATTGTGGCTTTATGGTTAATAAATATATTTTTAAATGTTTTTACAAGGTATGCTAATGGAATTAATTCAAATACCTTGAACTATATATACTCTAATATTATAATGCATTAGATATTTTGTAAAATGGCCCCAAACCGACCTTTCTGCCTTGTCCTAAACTAAATTACTCATTTAGTTTAAAAACTAGACATTTGGCCTGGCATGGCTCAGTGGTTGAGCATTGACCTATGATCCAGGAGAGGTTCAATTCCCGGTCAGAGCACATGCCCGGGTTGTGGGTCCGAACCCCAGTGGGGGGTGTGCAGGAGGCAGCGGATCAATGACTCATCAATGATGTTTCTATCTCTCTCTCTCCTCTCCCTTTCTCTCTCTGAAATCAATAAAGATATATTTAAAAGCAAACAAACAAACAAAACACACACAGACACACAAAAACTAAACATTTGCTCTTTTCTCCCTCTATGCAATTGTTTGTATTATTCCTTTTCCTTGGATCATTCTTTCACAATTGTTAATTTCCCATAGAAATGAAAAGAGAGATGAAGTAAATATACAACAAGATTAAAAATATAATCAATGGACAACTGTGAACATCATTGTTATAGGCCCAATTGTGTCCTCCCAAATTCTTGTTGAAGTTCCAGTACTTCAGAATGCAACTATATTTAGAGACAGAGCCTGTAAAGAGGTTATTATAGGGAAAGATAAAATGAGTGGGCCCTAATCTGACTGGTGTCTTTTTAAGAAGAAGAGATAAGAACACAGAGGTACACAGAAAAAGACCATGTGAAGAAGGCACAGGGAAAAGAAGGAGACCTATGAGCCAAGGAAAAGTCCTCAGAAGAAATTAACTCTATCAACACTCTCTCTGGGACTTCAAGCCTCTAGAATACAAGAAAATAAATTTCTGTTATTTAAGCCACCCAAGTTTGTGGTACTTCGTGATCGCAACCCGAGAAAACTAATACAATCTTCATGCCGATAAATTTAAAAACTTACAATAAATGGAAACATTCATAGAAATACACAACTTACCAAAACTGACTTAAGAAGAAACTGAAAACCTAAATAGTCTATTACCATGAAAGTACAAGTTCAAATTTTACCCATAAAGCAAAAACAAGTCTCACATAGTTTTATTAGTCTCAAACACGTAAGGAGTAGATTACTCTATTTACTCACATGCTTTCAAAGAACAGAAAAAGATTCCAACATTGATACTAAAACCCAGTCAGATTATAAGAAAATTACAGGCCAATCTCACTTAGGAAAGTAGATGCAAATATCTTATAAAACATGTTACAAACAGAATTCAGTATGGCATAAAATATTATCATAAATTGGACAGAAAAAGCACTGACCATAGGACAAATATATAGTCCACAAAATTAAAAATTAAAGTAATATAAACAAAGTAAAACAAAAGTCCATAATCTTGGAGAAAACATTTTCAACTCATTAATCAATCCTGAATATGTATTCCATGGGGGAGGGGGTTGGAAAGACCACCATTTAATAGAAAAGGGGAAAAAAGGCAAAAGACATGAAAAGAAATTCCCAAATAGCCAGTAAACATATAAACCATTAGTGACAGGAAAGTGCAATTAAGGCCACAAGGAGACACACTAACACACACTAGACTGACAAATCTTTAAATGCCAGCAGACACCAAGAGTTGGTAAGGATGTAAAGAAATGGATCTACTAACTGGTGCTATTTAAGTGTTACAATTATATGGGTAAACAAATGGCCATGAGCTAGTATGATTGAAAATGTGTACACTCTACAATTTGGCAATTCTATTCCTGGGTATATATGCCCTAGAAACTCTTCCACTTGCACACCTGGACACACTTAAATGACTGTTCATAGAAGCGTTACTTAAAATTGCTAAAAGCTGGAAGAAATAGACATGTCTATTGCTGGAAAATGGGTAAATTACAGTATGATCATATATTAGAATTCTATTCAGCTGTGGAAATGAATAGTCTTACCTTTAAGCAGCAATGTGGATGAATATCAAAGACAAAAATTTTGAATAAAATAGCCAATTACACACACACAAAAACACACATAGCATGAAACTACCCATATGATGTCCCAAAACAAGCAAAAGTAAACAATATATAGCTCATGAACATGTACTTACACATGATGAAAAGCATTATAAAAAGCAAGGAAATTGTAACATTCACGACTGGAACTGAAAAGGGTTTTGTTTTTTTGTTGTTTTGTTTTTTAAATATATCTTTATTGATTTCAGAGAAAGGAAAGGAGAAGAAAAGAGAGAGAAACATCAATGATGAGTCATTGATCGGCTTTCTGCACGCCCCCGACTAGGGATCGAGCCTGCAACCCGGGCATGTGCCCTGACCGGGAATCGAACCCCAATCACCTGGATCCTAGGTCGATGCTCAACCGCTAAGCCACGCCCAGCAGGGCTGAAAAGGGTTTTTGAAATTAATGGAAACATTCTATTTCTTAAGTTGGGTTTCTCTTTGTTATTATATAGCTTACATATTCATTACATATATTTTCTTATATCTACCAAATACTTAATAGCTTCAGGAAAGCATCTGCCCCTACTTTTTCAACTAAAAAAATATTCTTTTAATTGATTAAATAAGAATTTTCAAAATCACTGATTTCGTAAAAAAAGAATAGTTGGCTAGAATTTCCTTTACTAGGACCATAGAGTCATCGCACAACACAAGAATCCAAATTTAATTTGCAATACAAAAGCATAAGAAAAAGAGGGTAGGGGAAATCCTTAGAATATTCAATTTACTGAAATACATTATCTTTAAAAAAAAAAAAAAAAAAAAAAAGCCTTGTTGCTAGATGCCTCAATATAAAATAGCTGGGCTATCACAGATGTGTAGACTAGTAATTGTAAATACACTTGGTATACGAAAGTACTTTCTTCATATTTGTTATTATATTTAACCATAGCCTAAACAGTAGTAAACTCCGCATTTTTGCCATGTTATCAGCATAACTGTGTAGGGTAACTGCTTAGGAAAATCCTCCCCTTGCCATTGTCCACATAATTAACTCCTGACAACCAGACCTTTTCCCTAGATTACCACTTAGTGAAAAAGTCATCAAGAGCAGCTTCTTTCTGGATATTCTTATCAAACAATGCCGAAAATTTCGAACATTTATTGTAGAAATGTAGAAATAAAAGAAATTTTCAGTGTTTCAGCTTTTGTGTGATTCGTGTGTCAGTTTTCCAGGATCTCTCTCTTCCTGTCTTCCATCACACATGATCATGCTCTTTAACACTTTTTTTCAAATAAGGAAAAAGTAACCGAGAAGTCTGTTCTCATTTTCTCTATTTTGTTTTCATCCATATTCCATCCACCCATTTATTAAAACATTCCTTAAAATGACATCAGGTACCTCTTGCACTAAATTCAGAAATGGGCAAAAGTTAAACTTAATTGCTTAAGTTGAATCTTAAAAATCTGTGAGTTGCAAGTGACCACAGTCCCCTTACACCCACCGCTTTCTCCCAAAAGTCCCAGTCGATAATGCCCTGTGTAAACTTGAGCAAGTAGCTTGATTGTCACTGATCTTTTTCCTCCTACTTACATTATCCAGTTGAATGAGATAATTCTTATAGTACCATCCAATTCCAAATTTCTACATTTCTAAGATGAATGTTTGGAATTTTCAGCATTGCTTGATAAGAGTGTCCAGAAAGAAGCTGCTCTTGATGCCAACAATAGCATCATCTCTTTGAAGCCCAGACTTTGCATCCTGAACTCCCGAACAAAATTGAGCCAAAAAAATGATGACAATTAGCTAACCCCCTGCTCTGACGTAGTGTCCCCTCTCATCCTGCCAACACATGTCAATGTGGAGAAAGTAAACTGTTGTTATGGGCAGTTTCTGCAGAGGCCTGAGCAGTGTCTCAGTTTTACAGTTGGAGGCAAAGTAAGACTGAGATTCCATTTCTCATTCAAAAGCATTAGTTTTCTACTATAATTAAATTATTATATTACAACAACACATATTGTTTCTGGCAGAACAAAAAGTAAGCATCTCTTGTATAATTGAATACAATCAGGAAAGAGGAGCCAATTCTCACCCTTAGCTGTAACACAGAAACCCCTTAGCCTTTCCTCTCTTTGCCTCTCCTTGATTATTTGCACCAAGCTGGCCAGCAGTGGGCTGTGGAACTGCCACACTGCAGGCCAGGTCTAGCTTGTAATACCTGACGTCTTAATTTTCTTCAAACTCTATAGGGAGAGTTGAGAGGTAAGCTGGGGCTGCGATAATGATCTAGTTAGACAAGTAAGTATTTAAGATGCATTTAAGTCCTAGTATAGAACCAGAAATTTTAAATGTAAATCTATCATGCAATTGCTTTAGAGATAAATTTTGCTCTACCTGTAATCACTGTTTCTCCCCTTCCCACATAGACATTTTCAAAAGTACCATATCCACATTCATTTCTCTACTGGGGCATTTTACTGTAACTGGCACTTTTAGAAATGCTGTACAAATGAATGTTACAAAATAGAGAAGAGATGTGTGCAGTTCTCTGACTAACGACCGTGCAACCTTAGGCTGGTCCCTTAGCATTTCAGAGACTGACAAAGATTGTCACAGATGGATAGAGAAATCTGGCCCAGCAGCCACACTCCCACCTGTTTCCTACACTCTCTCTTTTTTAAAATGAGCATACTGTGAAGGAGAGGAGTTTATAAGAATACATATGATAAACTCTTGAGATAACATTTTCTGTTTTTCATATCTATAGTCTGGCAACAATAAACCCCATGGGAAGTTGTCAACAGTTGAAAAAAAAATGAGTCTACAAAGGTAATAACCAGGTAAAGTGTCTTAATTCATGTGACCCTGGTGTTTAAGAAAGGTGAATTACATTTGCAATTCAATTTAAAAGTAATTGAGTAATTATATAAAAATTTTCATTAAAGCTCAGAAAACTCTAGTAAGCATTTACCTATAAACTAGAAAATCTCTCTCTCTCCTTCTCCCCCTCTCTCCTCACCAGGGAAGGTATAAATATATTAATACAAACTGGTACGGTCTACCACTAACTGATCTTGCTTTAGCAATCTAATTGTCCTTATTCTCTATATGATGGAATTCTACTTCTGAATTTACTCTAACTCACAAACTGAAGTCATATCCTTTCTGAGGTTATGGATGGAATTCTGGACATTTAATCCAGGTTGTTTTCAAAAGTTTTTCTTTTTTTCTCTCCTGGAATCCAGTAAGAGGCTAGTACCTTCTCTCTGGCTGGCTACCTTCTCTTACCTCCCAAGTGCTCCCTTTATCTGTGTTCCAGGATGTCCCATTGTACAGGATTTCCTAGTCCTGTACCATGGCTCAACATAGACCTCCAGGAAACCTCACCAAGATAGAGTTGACATGTGAGATAAGCCACTTGCCATTGCAGCCCGATGGCAGAGAAGCCATCCTCTCTTGGTGCAGCAGACTTCCATTTTAGAAGCTGTCCTTTGCCCTCTAACCATCCACCTTGTCCTTCCCTCCTGTACTAGCACCTCCTGGTTCATGCATTCAGTCTGGGTTCATTCCTGCCTCCTTATAAGCTGTCCTCCAGAGGCTGTCCTGCAGTTACTGCCTGTCATCCTCACCTCTAACCTTCAGGTGTATCTGTTATTATTCATTCACTCACATTCTGAATATAAACTCTTAATTACCTTCTCACTCATAATTTTGCTCCAAACTGTACTACCTGGATGAGTCCCTAATGTCAAGACAATTCACACATTTGCACCAGGCATAAAATCAGAACCCCATTCTTGCTCTTGTGCTGTTAGTCTTTCCTGTGCTCTCGACTGCAGCTCCCTGCGGCCAATGGTCCTGGCCTGGGCCTAATCCATCTATGATATTAAAATACATAATTAAAATCCAGGAACATAGCGGTCTCTGCCACTACTGACACCAACAACAGAGTCAAGTACCACCCAATGATCCTGCAGTTTCTTAAGAGATGGGCAGAGCTCAGGAGCAGTGAACCCAGGGAGCTGGTTTTCCAGACCTGATAAGCCTTCCCTGTGTGAGCCCTCATCTCAACTGCAAGGCTGGGTCCCAGGGGCTGTGTTTCAGGTCTGCAGACAGGACTAGCAGGATTAAGGAAACATAGTAGGACTCAAAAGAAGTACATGATGTATGATACTCAGGTGGAGGGAAGGTTGGGGCAAGAGATCTGTGAGTGAGAAGAGAGAGAACAGGCAGTGTGGGACTCAGTGGTGGACGTGAACTGTCACAGCTGAGTTTGATCTGCATTTCCAAGGACTGTCTTCCCACATAGTTTCATAGCTCCTGGCTCGTAAGAGACATTTGGCAACATTCAGAAGGCAGAAGCGCAGCAGCATTCACATTCACACTTGTAAGGTCAATGCAGGGCTCCAGATGCAAGCATAGCTCGCACACATTGTCACTGATGTCCTGGCCCATCTTGCTGGTGCACACAGCTCCTGCAGCTCCCACAGGATCTCCAAGTCTGTGATTCTCAGGCCATGATGTGTTTGACTCAATGAAAGGCACTGGCTTCTCCTGTACTTGCCAGCATCCCTGAGGTTGGAGGACTGTGGGCAGTGAGAATGTATGGACTCCAGCTCACCCTCACAGTTTCTGATTTGTCCTTGCTCTCCCACGCTTCCCCCTCACCCTTCCTTCCTGGTTGCCTGACCTACGACATCAGGCCTAGTACCAAATATACAGAAGCAACTTGCTTAAACTAGTTCCGGCAATTAAACGAGGCCAAATTCTGATAATATCCCATACTCTATACCATCCTCATGGTTCAGTTTCTCTGATAATAAGTGCAAAGAAACTTCATTTCTTACTATGGCCTTTTCTCCTTTCTTTCCTTTTGATTCAAACTGGACTCACTCACCTGCCTCTGTCTCCCTTTGAATGACTACTCCCTTAATCATCAAGCCCTCAGGGCAATGAGGGTCTGGTTGGCATCAAATAATCTTAGAAGCAAAGCCTTAGGTCTGCTGACCCCAGAGACACAGTTTTGGTCAAACTAGAGGTAACATCTAGGCTTCAGTTGTGATTCAGCTCCAGGCCCACAAAAATGGGGAAACCAGACGAAGCTACACCATGGCTGACATCAGGACCAGATGCACTGATCAACTACTCCCACCCTAGCACTGACCAATCAACAGAGACCATGACCCTGACTAGGCCCTAACTCCCTTAATCACCAGGATTAATGATTTTCCCCCTATATAACCCATCCCCTGGAAGCCCTTCTGGAGCTGGGTCTTTGAGCACTAGCTCACCTCTGTCTCCAGGCCTGGGCCACTTCCTGAAAATAAACCCTTTCTTTCTTTGATGCAAATTCCTTTGTTGCCACAGGCAAACGGGACCCCTTTAGTCTGGGAACATGATCTGACTGATACAGAATTAGGTACCAAAACTAGTTCCAGGGAAACAAAGCATGCGGAATATGAATAATCAATTGACTCTTAAACTGGAATATTTGTGAACCTTACTTCCATTAGGCTGTAGAGTACACTGGAGGAATAAATTATGTAAAAGAAAAAGAACTGCACTTGTTGCTGAGTCAATAATTATTCATGATTTTATTAAACAAAAGTCTCTTTAGAGAATGGTAAGAAATTAATTCTCAGCTAACAGAGCTTGGGAGAGGGGAAGGAGGTTACTATATTTTTTTTTTAATGTGCAGATATTGATACATAAAGTAAAGCAGATAGATCTTATACTTTAAAAAATGCTTTTAATAATCAATTACTGTGTTCCTCTAATACTATAATATTCTCATCAAATCAAATTGTTAACTACAATGGTTGCATTTAAAAGATGCTCATATCATTTTTATGATCACTCAAAATTTTCTGGTAGAATATATATTATATAAACTACTTTGATAATGTACTCTAAATATGATGGCCTAAAGCTTAGCTGATGAAACATGATAATCAACTGGCCAGAGAATGAAAATGTGTGAGCAAGAAAGAGAGTGAGAGCTCGAGAGCACATGAGCAAGGGAGACACAGAGAGTAAGAGAGCCAGAGAGACAAAGGGATGGGGGAAGGGAGGGAGATATCAATATATACAGGGGGAGAGAGGGAGAAACATAGAGCAAGAGATGCAGAGAGACAGGGAGGGGAAAGACAGGGAGGAAAAGCAAAAATCATTTGGACACATAAGTGAGCCTCAAAGATTCTAGCTGAAATTTTTAATGGTATCACCAAATATCACACTTACCCTTAGCTCCAAGAGGAAATTCTGCAGGGCACTTTTGTGTCCAGTCAAAGAAAAAATTATAAAATTTTCTATTTACTAAGAAATTTTTTAAACAAAAGATTGTAACTTTTCTTGGTTGCTCCTCTTTGTTTCAGTCAATGTGATACCGTCATTCAAGAACCAGGTCAAATGTCACTACATATGTGAAGCCGTCCATGGCCAACACCAACTCTCTAGGTTTAATTATACATCATAGCTAATCACATCAAATTGTAGTAAGTTATTTGCCTGTCCCTGAGATGAAGTGCTGAAGACGGGGTCAACATATAATTTGTCTTTGTAGCCTAATGTCTAACAAATAAAAAATGCTAAATACGATTGCTAGATTTAATTACAGCACAGGATAGATGTGATGGTTGATTTTATGTGTCACTTGACTGGGCGACAGGGTACCTACATTAAACAATATTTCTGGGTATGCCTGTGAGGGTGTTTCTGGATGAGATTAGCATTTGAATCAGTGGACTCAGAAAGTAGACTGCCCTCCCCAATGTGAGTAGGCATCATCTAACCTGTTGAGGGCCTAAATAAAACAAAAAGGAGACAAAGGGAGAGAATTCAGTGCCTTTTTGCCTACTGAAGCTGCGAAATCAGCCTTCTCCTGTTCTTGGTCTTTGATTTACACAATTGGCTCCCCTAGGCCTTTGGAACTATCTATCCACCACTACAGATCGTGGGATGACTTCTCAGTCTCCATCATCATATGAGCCAATTCCTTATAATAAATCATATATATCATATAGGTTCTGTTTCTCTAAAGAACCCTAATACAACAGAAGTTGTCGACATTCTGTGAGTGAACCAAATAACGTGTGGACTAACTACCACAGCGTATCCAATGTCTTCAAGGATTTTATTTCCTCCAAGAGAGAGCCAGATGTATCTATTCCTTATAAACACAGAGTAACAATTTGGAAGTCCCCAATCAGACCCTAAAACCAGAAGCTGACATATTAAATAGGACACCTAATATCCCCAAGCATGCTGTTACATCCCAGCATATCTTCAGTCAAAGGAAAAAATATATAGAAATACTGGCCTGAGCAAAAAATTTTCCTAAAACCAAACTACACTCAACACAATTAACACGGCTTAAAGTAATAAAAATGGTTATTTTAATGAGCACTTCATAACTGCCAGGCAATGGGCAATTTCTTTAGCATTTTTTTTTCATTTAATCTCCACAACAACTTTTTGGAGCAGGCATTATTATTATTATCATCATCCGACATGGTGGAGATGAACAATGCGATGTAGAAGCCAGGTGAAGCACTGACAGAGGCAGGATTAGAACCCAGGAGGCCTGAGCAGAGAGACAAGTTCTTAAACAGTATATAGTATGCTCAATACTCCCCATGAGTATTAAATGCATCTAAAACAGTATTGATTAAAAAATGGCAATGATAGGCATTTTTATACCCTTCCTTTAAAACTCAAAGCACACCTGTCAAAACCTATAAAATCTGGGAGGCCACTGGAAGCTGATACATACCTCCCAAAACCTCAGGCAAGACGCAGAACTTTCCTAAATGTAAAAACCATAGTTATAAAAGGCTTATCCAGTGAAGGCAGAGAAAATGGGGCTAAAGAAGCAAACACAGCATTTTACAGTCTAGCTCCATAGTCAAGGGGGTCTACTGGAAGTGGGAGAAGGAAGGGAGACAGGAGCCTTTGTCTCAGGCTTTGCTGTACAATGGAAACAGGGGAAAACTCGGGAAGCAACACCTTCATTCAGAGAGTACTAGAAATAAGCTCAAATCAAAGATTTGGACTCATTTAGCTCATCGCCAAACTGTCCGACAGTACCACCTGCAATATCAGAAACTACTGGCCCATTTAAAGATGGGGAACAATCAGAGAGGGGCCACGAGGAACTGTGCAGAAAACAGCAGATATCAAAAGCAAAAGAGAAATGTAAGGAAAAGGCCAGTGAAGAACAAACATCCCAGGAGAAATTACCCAAGGAAACGGATAAAAAATTGAGACAAGTAACACTTCATAGGCTCAAAAACATTACAAACGAAAGGTCTTTCTTTAAAGAAGGTTCAAGGGAGAAGTACAAGGGTTCGAATGATATAATACAAGATAACTGAAACACATGAAAATAAGCTAAAAGAGCTATAAAATACTAGAGATGAAAAGCCACTTCAGCAAGTAAAAAATAATAAACAACTGGATGGAAAACATAGTAAGAAAAAATGTTTAATGGAAAAGCACAGTAAGAAAAAAAAAAGGTAAAGGGGACAATCATAGATATGGAAAACCAAAGAGAAACATCTTTCATGGTTACTAAAAAAGAAAACAAAGCAAATAGAAAATATTCCTTAATTATAATTTTAAAATATGAAGGCATAGAAACAGACTCTACTTCTCAGACTTCTATGGCAGAGGCCAAGAAAAACCAACACAGAATGATAAAAAAGTAAAAAAATCGATGAATTTACTAAACTTCTAGCTTACTAAAAATAGCCCATGAATATCTGACCAAAAAGCAAAATAAGGAAGAGTGAAAGATCAGGTGGTGTCAGCCTTCACAGGAACACAAAATGCCAGATGACAATAAGGCCCTGTTTCCATATTTCTGAGAAAAATAAGAATGAAGATGAAATAGCTCTCATAATTATGATTAACAACCAGAGATAATGGGATAATGGGTAATAACCTCAATTTTAAAAAGGTAGTAAAACAAGAAGAGGGAAAGGTAGTTAGAAAGAAATACCATCAATTTTCCCACCTTTCTTAGCAAAAAGTCAAAAGATGCTGTTTAAAGTTGAATCCATTGTTTAAAACAGCAGAATTGCGAGAACTCAAAAAGTTGGATTTTATTTCCCCTTAACTCTTAAGTAAGCATCACTTTGGTGAAAGAACATCAACTAGAAATTAATATAGTTCTTCATTTTAAATTCAGTTTCTATTTCTTCCATTATATTGGAAGCAAAGTAAAAAAATAACTCTTCTTTAGAAATACAAAGTATAAATATAATCCTCTTTCTGTAAAACTGCCTCCATTTTCGTGAATATATGCAGACAGAGATGCTGTAAATAATGTTCACCCAATGTTGATCGGTGTTAGGTGGGGAGGCGACAGGGCTTTGCCTGCTTTAATGTTTTTAAAATGAGCAATGCATCATCTTTTCAAATACAAAGCCATTATTCTACTTCAATTACTGCATAATCTTTCTCAACTCCCTGTATATCACTTTGTTCTAATTTCCCAGATCAGAGAAATTAGACACCCAAAGATGAAAAGACTTGACAGAAGAGTGACCTAATCCAGGACGATACGTTAATAAATATGTGATGTGCCTACTGAATTCATACCACTATCCAATCTATTGATTTGACTCAATAAGAAGAACTTATAATTACATATGCCCAAAAATAGAATGAACTGCCACACGCAGAAGGAAATTCCAAGGAGTACTCAACATAATCCTAAAGCAGCCAACTCCTGTAGAAGGCCACCACACACCAAGCACATGTTAGAGTCAGTGACCTTCAAGGGTGCTTCCAATTCTGTAAAAGCTTGACTTTATGATGTAAAGTCATACAATACAGTCATGAATCTGTCTTATGCTTTAAAAATAATAGCATCAATGCCACACACAGCTCTAGAATTCTACAACTTTAAATTGTTTGCACAAATATGTCGTATTTTCTTTCACCCCCATAACAACTCTTGAAATAGGTAAGGACAGGTGTTATTCGTTCCACTTTGCAGTTGAGAAAAGTAAAATTCAGAAAGAAGTCACTGGTCCAAGACCATACAAAGAGAACTGCAGAGCTGTCACTTGACATCTTTTGATTCCATGTTTACGGCCCAGGCAGCTACTCTACATAAACCTTTGCCAACAGCAGGCTTCATTTCCACCAATGGGGCTTTCTGAGGAAATGTGCCTCCTTAGTTCAAAATGGAAGGAATACTGAATGGCTGCTATTACAATCTGTCTGTCCTGTGCGAAGAAAAAAGAATTGGAACTTCATGGAAAAGAAATTTAAAGTAACCACACTAGATGTGTCCATCACCATGAAATAAACTTTTAAATATATTTTTTGTAAGGAATTAAAGCTTTCTCAGAAAGGCTTGCTATTGTCCTCTTATATTCCAAACACAAGAAATAGAAGGCACCATTGCTGTGCTGGATGGTTTAAGTAGCTGTTCATCAGAGGTAGTCATAGAACAAAAGTTTGCATGTGAACTCTGATAAGCTGGACAAATGTATATGTATGTGTATGTTTTGGACACCTGCTCTAAACCAGCTGCTGAGAAGCACCTGGTAAGCAAACTGCACTGGCTGGGAAACAAGTGGAGTACAGCCAGGTCCACAACCAAGCCACCTTGTTCACAATGACAGCAACTGCTGAAATGCATATAAGAGCATATAGACTAGGTTTTAAGCAGATATTTATGAGCAAGAAATAATGGATGTCTGGATGCTTTTTAGAATTCATTTGATGTTTTTTAATGACAGGTGGTAAAGGGACTAATTCAAGTGCAATGAAATTAAGTAAAAAATTAAAAACTGAGTACAAGAAAAAACTTAATGCAATACACACGCACACAGACACTTTGGAAAGAAAGGGCAGATGAATACTGCTCCTGGAAGTAAGCTGGAAGCAAGACTCTTGGTATGGACATAAAAGAAATTTTACAAATGCTATGTAGGCTGTTTAAATTTTAAAAACCTAAGCACAAAGGCACAGTAGGATATTCTGTGACTCTTGGCAAGATTTTGTCACCATTGGCAAACAGAAAATGTACAAAATAATTTTATGAGCCACATTCAAATCCCTTTTCAATTATATAGACAGTGGCAATGTTGCTTCAACTGCTGAGATTTTTAAAACGTCATTGTAATAATGACCTTGTCAATATATCTGAAATATTTAGAAAAGACAAAATTTCAAACTCTACAATTTTCTCCCAGAATCAGACTTTACTAAAACTAACGGCACCTGATTCAAGCCAACTTAAAAAAACAAGCGTCAAATGCATTCTATTCTAAGGTACCTATAACTGAAAATATGGATGGATCGAAAGTATGAAAAACAGCAATAGAAAAAAATAATTCATTGGGACAAACATATTCAGTGAAATACTCACTGCTCCTTCCTCTATAAAAATTATGAACTCATGAATTATAAACTATGAGGCACAATCATTTAGAATGAATCACATATAGTATATTATAGCCAATCATGATAATATTTTCAGAGTTTATCCTCAGGGAAAGCAGTAACACAATGATTCTCTTTGCCATCATCTTCAGTTATCATAAAATTAGTTACAGAAAAATGACATTGCCAAAGTGTATAAACTTACAAAGCTAACCCTAATCCATTCAAACATAAAAATTTAATAACAATTGAACAAAAACACAAAGTAATATTATATCAACATCATACATAAGGAAAGGGGTAAATATATTTTGCATGATATGAGTGAAGAAGGTATCTATATTTACACAGGAATGAGCCTGGAAAATTTAAATTTACTTCCTTTGCCCCACTGTCTTAAGGAGCATGTGAAATTGTAAATGAAATTATCAGTGGTGTGCAAGACAGAGCTAGCTGGACTCCAGCTTATGAGAACCAACTGTTGAATTTTAAGAACACTTGCAAGCTAGTGGTTAAATCTCTGAAATCAGCCAGAGTGGGAGTTTTACACCATAGGAACTGACAAACACTACAGACCAGGCCTCCCCACCCCAGCCCCTATAGCCTGTTCACCAGCACACTACTGAGCTACCTACAAACACACAGTACAACTAATTCTTACAAACAGCAACCACATAGGCAACACCGGAGTTATGAAAGAGAACCTGACTATCACACCCAGAAGTCTCCCTTGGATCACCTCTGAATCCGTACTCCCTCTAGAGGTCTGACACTGCCCAGATGCACGCATGTACTACAAAGGAGTGATTTCAGCACTGAGGGAGGAGGAAGGCAGTTTTAATTGAAAGATATAACCTGGGAAATGGCTTGTAAGTAAATGTGAAAGTAGGCTGCCAGAAAAAGATATGGCATGATGCACATTTGTTTAAAAGTGGCAGGACAAGTTGAGGCAATGAAAATATGAAATTGTATGTGCTGTGCAGCTGTATGAAGTTACGAGGCACATGCATGTGTACCAGACCTGTTCAGCATAAACCTTATGAAAGGAAGGTAGTTTAACGTATTGTAACAGTGTTACCTGTGATTTGTCTATAAAAATCAGTATGTAGTACAAGGAAAGCTCAAATAACTACCACAAATGAAGTGCTAGCCAGCATTTGATTCCTGGTGATGTTCATAGTACTTTTCTTCCAAACTCATATTGGTACATGTCTGTGAGAAATCAAAGTTAAAAACTTTCATAATCTTCCTACTCCTCTAAGGAAAGCCGAGAGTGTGGGCACGGCACTTGCCAGCAATCACACACCATAAGGTGTTCGCATTAGGATTACGCTTGTAGGAACTGATGTATATTAAACAAAATCTGGCTACTTTTTTTTTGGTCTTTGTCCCCATGATCAGTTGCATCAACTGGTTTACCAGTTTCTACTACCCATCTAAAAGTTGATTCTTAAAATATCAACTTCAGTTCTGGAAACTGAAGACAGGCAGACTTGCACAAAAGCAGTTTGCCTCCTCACACATTTTTCTATATTTAAAGAATTAAAAATACAAACTACACTCGCCAGCCAGATGCGTGAGTCTAAGTACTGACCTCGGTCTCATCTTCAGACAAGGAGGTGCTCTAATGAGAATACCTGCCCAAAAGTCATGTTCAAATAGGATTTTCACTGCAGTTACACAGTCTGACTGACCCACCTTTATTGTTTTCCTCTTCATATGGATATTCATTCATCCATTGGTTTCTGGAGTCACATTGATCCTGCAAGAAAAGCACACAAAAACAAACAATGAGAAAAGGTTCCACATGTCGATAACATCCTTTCATTGAGGAGAAACAAAGAAAATCCTAATTCTGCAATACTTTAAGTTCTTAATTAGTGGAGTGACATACAAATAAGAGCTGAGGAATACTTTTTCTTTCATTGTTTGTTTTTTTGCTTGCTCTTTAGCAGCCACGTAAAGGGCAAAATGTAGAAATGAGGGAAGAGAGGCAGAAACACCACCCAGGACACTGAGACAGATCCCGGACACAAGATAATGAAACTCTGGACAAAGATCAGTGGGTGAAGATGAAAAAGAAAGGGAGAAATGGCAGAAAGCGGGTTAAAAGAAAATGTAATATATGAAAGAGAACTCACAAATACTCCAGCTGGAGCACTTGGCTCCATTATTCTTAGCAACTAAGAGATTTTTAGTCATGCTGTTTTCCAGAGGAAATGTATTGTGGTTGTTTTCCCTCTCTTTACAGCTGATACAAATGTACAGAATAACCAATATGATACTTTTTGGTGGCTCCATGTCGGCCAATACCCAAGTAACTTTTAAAACTGATCTAAGTTAATAAATGTCACCTCTTAAAATTAAACAAATATTAAGTAAGTAGTTATATAATCAAAAGCTTCCAAATCCCCAGGACCATTTGGATCTTTCCAAATAATTAAAATATAATTACATAATTAAAAGTAATTAAATATTGCTGGACTGGAGAGTTCTGATTAAAATGGACCATTCGCCCCCTTTGAAAGTCATCCTATTTGTTTTTTCTCAGCATTAAGTAACTTGCTTCAGAATTTCCATTTCATGAGGCAAATTTTCTCTGGCATTCACTTAAGCCAGCTTATTAGACGCAGTTGACTTTTTTTTTTCCATTTGGAATTATATTCAAGAGGGGACACGCCTGTAGTCCTTAGACGTTCTGTGCCAATGTCCATACTGCAGCACTGGGCCAGGTTTCCTTTGCATGTGTTTCCATACATTTGAACAACAAAAAAAAGAGCTCACTAACTCACAAGGCCTTAAGAAAATGTAGCAGAATTCACAAGTTCCATGGGTTTGGCCTGTAAGGGGAACCGGCCTTTAATTTTATCCCAGTTTTACATGTATCTATTTCTGTCTCTGTCTCCGCCCTGCCCCTTATATATGTCTCTTATGTCTCAAAACACACCTCCCAATGCATACTACAGCTTTTAGTACTAGTAAAAAGGATACTACAAAGAAATATAACATAAATGTAATATTTTGATACTATAGTGCCAGACTAGAAATATTCTCTTGAAATTTAGAGTATAATTCTTCTGTCTTACATTATTAAGCCATAATATGGAATTCCTTGAAAGAACTTAAAAGTCATTTAAACCACCATGTTCTTATCAAACACATATTGTCCTTTTTTGTCTTCAAAATATATCTAAACCAATCAGTTCCAATTTCTTAGCAGAATGTACCCAATACTTCAAAACTGGCTTCAATCTTACATTCTAGCTCCTTATATCTCAAAATATGGTTGTGTAATTCCCCCCCCACACACATTTTAAAATACCATGAGCATTTTCATATGAGTCAATTTATTAATGCTTAATCCAAAATTTATAGTACTCCACTGTAGGGATACATAGTGCTCCACTGTCTCCTGAGTTATGATTTGTTGCTATTACTGACAACTAAACATCCTTCTATGTAAATCCTGTATACACCAGGGCCTCTGCTAGCCTGGATGACCCCTTTGTACAACTAGAAAGGATGATCTCTCTAGAAAGACTCTAATTGGATAGTGGGGACTGGGTATTAGAGAACAGTACAGATTTCCACCACAACTCACCCCTAGCCAGTCATCCTACATCCTATACTTAGTTGCTCTAGTCTGCACCATTATTTCCTTAGAATATAATGATGTAATCAGTGGATTAAAATAATATGAGTTTTCTCAGGCTATCAAAATATATCACCAAATTGCTTTTTAAACAGGCTGTACCAATTTATATTCCCACCAGGAGAAGAAACACATGCTATTAACACAGTGCCATTCCCATGCTTATTTCCCAATACTCAACACAAAGCCTAACAAAATTTAGGGGATCGAAAAATATTTGTCAAAAAAATAAAGCTAATAATGAGAAATGATATAAAAATCAAATAAAGAAAACTCCCCTTCATATTAACTGTGGATATTTATTACCTAAGTAACTAGAGTCTTAATTATATAATTTGTCTTTTTTGTACAATTAATCTGCATACTAAAGTAAACATTATATTATTTGAACTATACATAACACACTATCACACATTTCACAGCATTTGGGGATTTACAAAGTAACCTAATGATATAATTTGTTCTGAAAGCAGTTCTATGAGTTGGGCACATGAATTATTTTAAGATCCATTGGACAGCGATGATCAGAGGTTAATTTCCTATTCAGGGTAACAAGTTACATGATATCAGGGTCCTTACAAATCCCCTTAGTCCCAAATCTTAGTGCATGGCTCTTTGTGGTTTAATTTAAATGTACATCTCTGTGGGTTTTAAGCCTGGGGAAAGCCTGGTACAATGTTCATTAGTGTTTTCCATTTATTTCAAGTGCCTCAGGGAGCACGCAAGACATCTCTACCTCTGCTCCCATCCTGCTCCCCTATACTTTAAGTAGCACCAATGACAGTAAATGAAAACACATGTCAGAGTTGAGAAGACCTGCCCTACCAAGTCTCACTTCTGTCTTCCCCTGGCTGTGTCATCTTAAGCAACTCATTCAACCTCCCTGAGGCCCAATTTCCTTCTCCACAGCAGCAGGGATAATAATAATACCTGTTTTATGTACCCCACCTACCCTAATTGAAGAAATATCTATACAGCAATCTGTGCTGTCATACATGAAGCATAATCACTCTTTAATCAACAGCCCAAGTTTTAAACAGGAAAAAATAAGATTTCCCTAAATTAAGATCACAATACAGAACAGACGAATCTCTAATTTTATTCATGCTAAGAAAGGGGCCTTTGTGTTGCTCCCGAAATCCACATCAAAAGCAGGCCATGATATATAATATAGGAAAATGGCACATTTCCAATAAGAGTTAATATCTCATCAATTTCCTAATTAAAAGATTACCTAGCTCTGCCAAATAGGTTTGTGAAATCATCCAGTAAATCTTCCCAAAGCACAGAAGTTTTAAAGGTCACTGTCCTCATCAAAAACTCATCGCAAATGCTTTTGGTCCGCCCTTTCCTGGCTTCAAAAGTAATTCTCAATTGTCAGTGAAGAAAAAGCAAAGGGTTGGTCACTTACTTCCATATGAAAAAAACATGACAAATAAGAAAAAGCATAAATTATCACATTTTGGAAAGAATTTTAGATGTACTTTTAAACAAAAATATTGCTGCCAAGGACCACTGATAAATGCTCGTGTTGTAGTGGGGAGTCTGGATAAATTCTAGTTAAACCTGTTTCTCTTTAATAGCTATAAGGGATGGAGAATGATTTTCTAAATTCTTCACTTTCTAACTGTTGGTTTTTTCCTGTAAGACTGCGACACATAGCCAGCTTCCTTTAGAATTTAAAAAGAGTTTTCTGGACAACAGAAATGACCTTGGTCAGAATGAAAGTGGATGCTCCCCACCTTAATGAGTAAGGAGTTACTTTGGAATAATTATCTCAGAGCGCAGGCATTACATTACCCTGTATTAACAGGGTGCTGGCCCTTCATCACATCTTAAATGATCTATTATGTTCTCAATCTTTAAAGGTTAGTGTTTAATACATTCTAAATACTTCAGGACCCATAAGTTCACTAGTTGCCAGTTCCTCTGAGAATCCCTTATGTATCTTTAAATAGAGAATGAGAAGCACGTTTTAAAGGTGTTTATAGACATCTGACTAGTCAGGGTATTCCACTCTCTGCACAAAGGTAATTTAGCTGCTCTGTTTCGAGTAAATTGAATTCTGGTGCTGATACAGCAATTCTATTCGAAATTCCATCTTCTAGATTCAGCTTTATAAATCACCGCTTCATTAGCTGTGATCTTGTGTTTTCAAACACTGATTTTTTAAAAATCCAATAATAAAGTTTTATATACACATTCGTTTCAGTTACCATAATTTTTAAAGCCGATTAGGGAACAGGCACTTAAGTCTGAAGTATTATATAACAGATCCATGTTGGCCTTGCTCTGTGTGAAGGTCTCTGATAGTTAAGTTGCTTTTTTTCGTGTAAAATTATTTCTGTTTATCTGTCATGGTGAGTTATCTTGGGAACTAAAGATGCTTGAAGGTTAATCTAAATATTTCTGGAGATAAATGCAACTCTAAGTACTACATTTTCATATCTATTTTGACTTAAAATGAAAAGGCACAAAGCACTAAGCTTGTTGCTAGGTGACAGGTGACACTACCATATCTCTTCTGAACTTGTACAGCATGAGACATCTTACTGCTGAGAAAAGACACAGGGATTTCCATGGCACACACATCATCCACTGTAGAGAAGCAAACTAGTGTTCACATATTTTTAGTATAGGCCATAGGTAGATAGCCCATCATGTCTATAAGAATATCTGATTTTAGATATGCCTCTCACAATAAACAGGAAAGAAGAGTTCTTTATTTTCTTTTTGGAATATGGAAAATAATATTCTAAGTAACACCTACACATAAAATACATATAATTTCATGATTCACAATTATAGATTAGAGAGTGATAATTCTTAAGAATGTTCAAACTTTTAATAGACATCACTTCAGTTAGGGTAGGTAGAGTCCAAAGATAAAGCTTATTTTTATAGTAAGTAATCCAATTTCCATTAGATATACTGACACAAGACCATTGTAGCAAAAATCTAATGAATTTTTTTAAAAACACAAAAAGCATCAATGCAGATTATTACCTGTACATATTTTATGACGACACACCTACTTGGTAGCATTACCTCCCTTCCTTGAGACAAAACCCAGGCACACAGTTCCATCCCCCTCGTTTGACTTATCAGGCAATCAGATGACAATAAGAAAACGTCAAGAACACTTTTATAGCCAGAACTTCAGGCTCTCCCATGAATGAATGGCATGCTCCTCTCCACAAGAAGGCTGTGTGCTGTTATGGAAAAGATCCAGGCATGAACACCAAACAGAAAGAACACTAGCTTTAACAGCAGAGTGTAATGTGACTTGGGGCAAGTTGTTTAATTTTTATCTCTTTATTAAAATGATATAATAAAAACTGTTTTGGGGGAAGCCTAGGAACACTGAGAAGCAGAATGTATACAATGTACTTACCAGACTACCTGGAACATATTAGGTATTCAACAAATGTCAGTCCTATTCCTACTCCCTACATTTATATAATTTATAAAATTACATCTCCCCTACTCACACACACTGATTTATATACATTTATATCAAGTGTCCAGAC
This sequence comes from Miniopterus natalensis, assembly GCF_054644295.1. Lineage (NCBI taxonomy): Eukaryota > Metazoa > Chordata > Mammalia > Chiroptera > Miniopteridae > Miniopterus > Miniopterus natalensis. The sequence goes on along the minus strand of NC_142082.1, from coordinate 53,635,434 downwards.
TCCTTTCCACTTAAATGTTGCTGAGAACTTGGAACAAGCAATGACCTAGTTTTGCCCAAGTTACACTTCCTCAACACTACCTTTAACAATGATCGCGTGTTTCTCACAGGAAGATCCTGGGAATTCACAGACAATAGCATCTGCACCCTGGGCTCACACAACATAGTGTCTACAATTCTTCCATTAAGACAATTCAATGATTAATAGAAATAAGGAGAAAGGGAATTCAGAGGTCGTTAAGAACTCAAATTCAGTAAGAATCCCCTTGGAATTCTATTATCTATAATAAATCCACTGAAAGCTCTTCATTTATAAAACTGTTTTTTCCTATTTCCCGTTCAATGTTTCCCTGAAAATATTATTCCACCCAAGAAATACTTCACTATTTAAAAAAAGCAGACAATAACATACAAGGAACAAACTTTAAAGTCCCATTTGGAGAAGATTTGACCAGAAGCTTGAGAAATCATTTAAGAATAGAGTTTACCAAATGAACAGCCCATTTTCAGAGGAAGGAGGAAACGCAAAAGCATACTGACATGGAAATTACTCTTTTAATCTGTTTTCAGCTTCCATTACACTTCATTATTCTATACAGACAACAAATGAATGTTTAAAGAAAGGAACCATAGCAAATGAGTTAAACATTTCTTTTGCATATACTGTGCTCAATATCATGGTTTGAAACATAATTTATACTACGCTTATATTCAAGTGTAATTGCCATTTTATAGGGATTGCATAGTCAAAAATCTGATTTGTGCTGCAAAGGACTAACAAGATGATTAAATTCTGTCTTCATATGTCTAATTTATGTAATTTAGACTGCAACACAAATATGACCATGTGCAATCTGTACTTGCATGTAAAACTACTTCATATATAATGATATTCTGCCAAAAGTAACCTGGCCACACACAAGTTTGCATTCCCATAAGAACATTGATATCCTTCTCTTAATCCTCTCTATCGGGATGCTTTTTAAACCATCATGCTAAAACGTTAAAATCTTTGGATTTTTTAAGAGGCTGATGGGAGGGGCAATATGCTGAGCTACGTACTCATCTCCAGTTCACTCCCTAGCACTTTATGTAAGTATAATGTGGTTGTGTGATTTATACACAGACAAGCAAACAACTGAAAATAAAATAATGATAAACATATATTTGGCACCAATTAAAAACGCCTAATTCACACAGTAGAATTTCTGTACTACTTCACTTCAATGGGTGTTATCAGAACACAGCTAGGTATATATTATGGGGTAATTACAAATTTTATACACTAAAGATCTACAACATATTCAAGAAAAATAATTTGCTTTATTTATTATGCAGTATACATAGTTGGGTTGTCTATTAATTGCTGCCATCCATGTTTAGCTTGCCAAAGCTAAGCAAGATAAATCCCATTCAAATGCATAATAAACAGTTTGCTTAGGAAGTAAATTTATTTTCTAGTCCATCACAACAATAATTGATTAAAATATGTTGCTCTTATCCAGTTTTGAATTAATTCATGTGAAATAAAACAAATATTTATTAAATTGTGGGGAAAACATTCCATCAAACTGTAAAACCTGAGTAGAAAAACAAATGGCACACACTTAATTACAGTTGACATTTAAATGAAATTTGCATTCTCAAAATATTTAACAATAATTAGAAAATATCAGATGATGTATTTTTAGGATACTTTTATATTCAATCTCTTCACACATCTGAACCAGAAGTTGTTTTAACATAGGTAGATTTTTAAATACAATTTGAAAGACAAATCAAAGAACTTAATAGATTTGTTTTAATGACATTTTGACATAGTTGTACCAAAAAAGAGGAGCTGATATTTTTAATGAATATCTTATGGGTTGTGAATGCCTTACTGAACAATCGTTTTGACTGGCTCAACTCGTCCATCCAGTTTGTGCATTCAGACATCATAATCACTGCCCTGTGTAGCTCATAATCTGGTCCACAACAGATAGCTAACTGTCATAATAAATCCATAATCAATTAGTATTTCTCAACGATGATCAAATTAGTAGACTGCCAAATGGACTGCATAACCATATGCTTCTTTCATAACTAAATAATACCAGAAAATCAAAATACGATTTGTTGAGAATGACATGACATATTGAGTATTGTTTATAAAGAAAAAAACATTTAAAAACTGAAAAATACCAAAAACCAAACTTGGAGGTCAACTCAAAGAGAATCCGTGCAATTGCTAGCAGGTCATGAAGGCTCAGATTTAGAATAGTGAAATTTATTACATGGTACATATTTTATTATTAGTTCATCCACAAATTGCCAAAATGTCAGAAAGTGAGGATATTAAAAATCATATGCCACAGTACCTAATTTAAAGAAGCTCAGAGATAATGGTGAGACAAATATAAAACAATTACAACAATAACAGCTACCATCCATTGAAATTTACCATATGTTTAACACTGACTGGGGCTTTTAGGTATGTTATTTAATAAATTCATGTAAAAAAAATAGCCATTCCAATGACCTAGGATTGATATCCACATTTTACAATGAAAATAACTGTGATCAAAGTCCATACTTTCCAACCTATATCGAGCTCACATTCTTAATAAGTCATAGGAGCTCTGGTGAAAGAACAAAGCATAGTGGAAAGTTGAGGGAACCCAAGAGGCTTCATAGCGGAGGGGGCACTAATACATGGTGACAGGAGAAGATATGACTTTGGGTGGTGGGGACACAGTGCAATAAACACACCTTGTAACATAGAAACCCACACCTGAAACCTGTATGTTCATGTTAACCACTGTCACCCCAATAAATTTAATTAAAAAAATAAAAATTAAAAATAAATAAAAAGAAAAGTAGGGAAGGGAAGACGTTTCAAGGAATGGAGATGAATTAGGAATTAGTACCTATAAATCTGAGTTTGAGAACATTCATACATATATATGAATAATTTACTGAGAAGTATGTACACACACGCACACACATATAATTGGCGTATTTACACCAGCCAGCCTAAGCCATAAAGAGGAGCTCTAATATGGAAAAGGAGTCTTTAATGTAGAGAGAAAATCTGTCTCAAGTAAATATAAAAACAATCCTGAAAGTGTAACTTCTAGTACCTTAGGTGCACATTTGTCTTACAATGTAAAGGGATTTATATTACGTATGCTAAATCAGGAATGTTAAAATATTATTTCAAAAAGCTAATTCTATGAAAACATGACTTTAAAAGACCTTTCTCATGAACTGTGATATGTTCCATAATTTAAGGTTATTTCTCACATCTCTTACCCTCATAGATCAAATGTTTTTAAATATTATTCAAACACGAATCACTGAAAATACTCCCACAAATAATATGTATGTGAGCATACGAGTGCACATAACTCCCAACCTACCTACCTACCTACATAAACACACACAGCCAAGCATCGGTGGAAAACCTGACCAGTAAGAAATTATGTAAGTTATACAAGTAAGTTATACCAGTAAGTTTATCTGTTTTAAAGTACTCCAGGAGATGTGAATAACTTTGAAAAATAATACTGTAGCAGCCAACGAGTATGAAAAGCATTTTGAAAAATAATCTCAAAACAAAAATTAGCCAACTGCAGGCTTAGAAACCTACTTTGAGACAATATAAAACTAAAATATTTAAATCAGGATTAGTCCTATAAATAATATATGGATTAATCTCTATCCTAATTTTTAAGAAATGTTCACAAGTAAAATAACTATCAAATAATAGTTAACTATCGGGAGTAAGCAGGTTAAGTGCTAACATGTATTTCCCCAACATACAAGGGGAATAAACTTTTACATTTTAATTTAAATATAGTATCATTCAAAAAACACCAGAGTTTAAAAGGAGAATCCTTAAAATTCTCTAAATTTATTCCTGAAGGTGACTAAATGCACCATGGGAGACAGAGCATTCAGTTTTGTTGGCCAAAAACTGAATTCCAATTGTCCTCTGAGTGGAGTGGTGTCAGCTCTCAGCAGTCGAAGAAGAGGTAGAGGAGTCGGCGTCTTTATAGCATCAGCAAATCCATGGATTTACATGGGCCAGGAACTGTTCTCACTGCTAACTACCCACTTGTACATTCCTCAAAACCTGTGAAGTACGTAGGATTAATCTTCTCATTTTACAGACACGGAAACACAGATTATCCAAATTACAGGGTGGTGTCCAGTATATGCAAGAGCCACTTCACAGTTAGCTATCACCCATGGAACAGTCAGTTATCAAGAGGGGGCCACACTAGCCACTCTTGGCCAGAGGGCAAGCGACCTGAAACACATCCAGCACTCCAGCTCTCTTGAATAATCCTTTATACCTCGCAGTAGTTTTCAACAAAGCAAAGTATCTGATGCATTTTGTTCAGAGTTTTTCTTGTTTTAGCAATGCCGAATTCTTGTAGCTGACCCCTAAACACTATCTGCTCTGTGAGATTCGTGACCAGTTGAATGGAGAAAGCAACGCAGTCGTTATTCCTTTACCAGACTGCAGCACTGCCCTGTGCACACTGCGAAATGAGCTAACCTGTCTGGCTCAGCTTCTTCACCCGTGAAGTTAAGGGGTCCACAGATCTTCAAGTCTCCTTCCATTTACAAAGTTGTGGATCCTATGAATCCTATATTTTATTTTTTTAAATTTTTAAAAATGTTTTATTGATTTTAGAGAGAGAAGAAAGGAGAGGGAGGCAGAGAGCGAGAGAGACAGAGAGAAAAGAGACTCATCGATGTGAGAAACATGGATCAGCTGCCTCCTTTACACCCCCTACTGGGGATCAAGCCCACAACCCGGGCATGTGCCCTGACTGGGAGTCCAACTGGCAACCTTTAGGTGCATGAGAAGATGTCCAACCAAGTTACACTGGCCAGGGCACAAATCCTATATTTTAAAAATGCATAGCTCTGCAATGTGTCTGCTATGAACTTGGATATATTAATATTGGTTAATAGATAGAGTTTGAGTTCCAACTCTGAATTAGTGAGCTCAGAAAATTTAACAAAACTTCTCATTCCTCGTGGCCTCTAACCTGCTTTAGGTAGGAATATAACAGATAACTAGTATCTCAGTTGTAACTTAGCATCACACACACACACACACACACACACACACACTATACGGCACACACACACACACACACACACACATACTATACGGCACACACACACACACACACACACACACTATACGACACACACACACACACACACACACACACACACACACACACACACACACACACACACACACACACACACACACACTATACGGCACTCTGAAGAGAAATGCTTAGGAGGTAAAATGGGGACCATGGGGTGAAATATTTTTCCAAACTGAGCCTGTGGACACACCAGTAGCTGAAAGATCCTCTGGAATCTTTTTAGAATTCTGAAGGTGAACAGGGAGGATTTCTCTTCTAAGCACAGTTCCACAGAGTTTATCTGTGACTGTAAATAATTTCTTTCCTAACAGTTTTACCACAGCCCCTTGGAATGCTTAGAAATGTATCTGTCACTTTGTCTTGTGTAATTTAAAGGAGTATATTATTTATAATGGTATCTCAGCAGGAAAAATATAATCCATAAATCAGGTATGTGCCAAGCAGTGTGGCAGGTACTTCACACACATTATCCTAGGTAATCCTCACTGTGAAGAGGAGATAATAGCCTCCCCTTCACAAGGGAAGAAATAGTTTGATGGCTGCTGAACTGCACAGCCGGGATTTAAACACACTCTGATCCCAAAGTCCACAATTTTTCCCTCATGCCACGGTGCCTCTCCCTGGAAGCTTCAGGGCTGTGAGCCTGATGGAAGTGCTATGCCACAACCAACCTCTACCATTACGGATGCGGCCAGGTTTCAGGAGTGCCACCAAGCACCGAAATGGCACAAGTTGTCACTGCAGCAGTCACTTTGGCGATCCCAACAGCCACTAAAGATACTAGTGCTCTCCTCAGTTCTGACCAGGAGCCAGTGAGGGTCTGAGTCTTGCCATTGCTACCTTTTGGGCATCATTTCTTCATGTATGTTCTGTGCACTGAAGGGATCTAAATTCGACAAAGTATATGAGTTCTTGTTTGCTAGTGATTTTGTTTTTAATGTAGGCTTTCTCAGAGATGCAAGAAGATTCCCCTCCACCCCAGAAGTCCTAGAAGCCTCAGAAGTTACTGGAAAGTAACCCTCCCACTTTTGTAATACCATGGACATTAATGGTAGAGTTAGTTCATCAGAGGCAACTACGCTTCCTTAAATTACTTTAGTCAGCTCCAGATGCTGATTTAGCATTCTATGGCCCTGAATTCAAATATCAGCTTTTCCAAGTTATGTGGCCATGGCCTAGTCACAATCTCTCTAAAATTCAGTTTTTCCACATCCACAAAAATGGCTAAAATAATGCCTATCCTGCAGAATGTTTGTCGTGTCTGGAGAATCTAAGAAATGCAATTTGCAGAAGGCAACCGATAAAAAAGTAGTTATTAAATTATTACTTTTCTTATTGACAACTACTACTCTGGTTTTTTAACACAAAGAACTAAGCAATACCACCAGGCTGTAGAATAGGCTGTAGAATTTGCTGGAGCCCAAAGGAGATCAGAGAAAAAGCCACACAAACCTCTTTGGATATCCTATATTATTAAATTACACTATTCAAAAAAACAGAAATAGTTACTAAAGGCAAAAACATTTCCAGAAAACATATATAGATATTCCATACTCTCCTTTTACAGAGATAGAGGGGCAACAGAAGATGGGTTTACACTTTTTCATAGTAATAGGATCCAAATAAACTAAAACCCACAGAGGTAAAGATCATTCTGAAAATCCATCACCCAGAATTCCTGTGTATGGAGATTATTTGGCTCTATTTTTAAAAACTTAATTATTAAATATCACATCTATTTTAGATTTAGTCAGAATTTGGTTTTAAATAACTTGTACAGTCTCTCTTTTATTGCCTCTTTAACATCATAGGTTTTATTCCCTTAATTATTAGGAAGACCACACTTTGATCTCATTTACTATGAACCTGAATCACTCCTTCACTGAGTCAACAAGCGCTTACCCTTCTTCCTCCTCTTTCCAACTAAGTGCCTAGTATAGTTAAAAACAAAGGAGGACTCGAGGTTTCAGAAAACACAGATTTCAGCATATAAAAAAATAACCATGAAAGTATGAATTGGAACAATATAAAATCTCTGCTCTCAGTACTGAACAGACTGAAGGTCAAGAACCACTAGTAGTGTCTCCAGTAGAAATCAGTCAGGTGTGCACTGAGCATGTGAAATTTGGCTGGTCCAAATTAAGTTGTTCTGCAAGTGTATGGTCCAAATTAAGTTGTTCTGCAAGTGTAAAATACACACCAGATTTTGAAGACCTTTTACAAAAAAAACACAAAACCATTTATCATTTTATATCAATTACATGTTAAATTAGTAATATTTTGGATATACTGGGTTAAATAATATATGATTTAATCACTTTAGGAACTCTAAAGTTACTTAAGCTGCTTGCATTATATTTCAATTGAACAGTAGGTCAAGGGCCCACATTTCAGAGCCTGTACAACACACTGGGAATTTTCCTGGCCTCTAATTGTATTTTACATAGACCTTAATGACATGTCTACGTTGTCCACTAAACTCCCAAAAGATATGTTTTCTTGTTTAATCTAGCATTTAATATATCCGGATATAAATGCATCACAACATGTACTGTTAATTGAGCACAATCTTTAGCTCCTTGGAAAGCTATAATTATACAGTATGTATTTGATGTTTGCAGGTACCTGGTGTTTATCTCACTAGATTCTCAATCTTCAGTTCTTAGAAAACTCTGCAAAGTGATCTCAAAAGTGCTGTGTGTGCCTTCCAAAAGCACAGTCATTCACACAGAGCCATGCCTGAACTCAGTGTTAAGGGCTTCCATAATCCTCATAGCCTATTAAAACTTAAAGATTCCCAGAGGACCAGAAATATAACCCAACATTCACTGTTATGTCCTGAAGCATAGCGGTACTTAAATTGATAAAATGAAATGCAGCCTATTCTGCATCACATATCCATTCCACTGCTGATGGAAATGCATTAGACAATATATACATCATTAAACTAAACACAGTCAGTATATTATGTTACAGCACCATTTGGAAACTCAGGCCAAACAATCCTCCTAAATTTCTAAATGTCAAACCTACTGACAATAACATTTTCATCTTCTCTGTGTCTTACTGTTGCTGCTTGCACGTTTCTCCTCAGACATTCTTCTGAATAAACATATTTAATTAACAGAGTTTACAATTTTCATAATATGTAAAAGTGGTGAAAGAATTCACTGTACATTTAAGGAATTTTGCAACTCCTTTATAAACAAGTACTAGCGCCTAAAATACAATCACACACTATAACCTACATTAACCCCCATTTTTTTCATGGAGTTACATGAAAAGACAATGTTTTCAATCATGTGATCTTTACCAAATATCCCTGCCCTGCTAGGTACCAGCCAGACTGACTTTGTAAACAAGAATGCTGCCAGTCTGAGGTCCATCCCTAGCAGGCAACATAAGCAGAGCTATGACCAACAGACTTTGGTTTGCTGACCAAATAAAACCTATGACACCAGAGAGAGGCTGTACCTGGTTAAAGAGCACATGGATTTCATTCTTCTAAATCTACAGAAGGCCTTTAAGAGTTGACAGTTCTCCACATGCCAGGCCATGCATGTAGTTACCAAAAGTAGAACTCAGTGCTTCCCAACCTTTATCATATCATCCTCAAATGTCTACAAAAATCAGTACTATTTCAGAACAGCTATTACCAACCCACACAGCAAACCAGTTGAGAAGCTTTGGGCCCATTAACTTAGGGAGCTACAAATCTAAGTGCTAATAGGAGCCAGGAGGTTGAAACAGCCCTGTAGCCAGCCAAAATAAGACTGAAGTGGAAGGGGCAATTATTGCCTTCCCTCAGAGGGCCAGTGCTACTCAGCTTCTGAAAGCAGTTGCCCTGTAATTACATTCAAGTGAAACGAAGAAGCTGTACCCATTTACAGAATCTCCTAATTTTTAAAATATTGGCTATACTGACCAAAAAACAGACAAAACAAAACGAAACAAAAACATCCACACATAAGCCTGTTTGTGATATGTGTTGTACCTTCAGATTTAAAATATCTGGGCCCTTTCAATGGTGTGCCAGGAGGAACATAAATTCACATAATAAAGCATGGTGTTTCTTATGGATGCATAAATTTTACGTGAAATTTTTCTCAGAATTTCTATTAAAACAAATAATATATTGTAAATACAGTTCAAAAATCACAGGATCTAGTCCTAGACAGATAGCTCAGCTGGTTAGCATGTCACCCCAATATGCCAAGGTTGTAGGTTTGATCCCTGGTGAGGGCACATATAAGAATCAACCAATGAATGCATAAATAAGTGGAACAACAAACCTCTCTCCCCCCCCCCACTCTCTTTCTCATGCATACACACATCCCCTTCTTCTCTCTCTAAAAGTAATAAGTAAATTTTTTTTTTAAATCCACAGAAATTTACTGCATTCAGCAGGCTACTTTCAACCATACACCTGGAATTAGTATGCTTTTCTGAGAAAAAGTGTGACTTGCAAGTAAGCTATTGGGCAACCTCTAAGGGGACAAAAGAACCTCTTAAACTGGCTCTAAATGAAATAAGATTTCCAAGGATTCTTCCATAGTTTGGAGTTCTTATCAGCTCTGGAACACTTAGATTGCTAACTTAAATATAATTTGCATTATCAAAATTATCTAGAAGGCTCCTGGGCCAGTGCATTCCAGCAGTGCAGGCCTGCCAGCCCAGGGGAAATAGGGCACCCCAGTAACACAACAATAGATTTGCCCATTCTATGGCAATAAACAGTTTTCTTTGTGTGTTCTGCATTTGTTTACTGATAATGAATAAAACATTAAAATTACTATTTGGGATATAAAGCACTGTAGTTCTTGCAAATGGTAAAGTTATGCTGGCTGTAGTTTAGGGTGCTAAGGCTGTTATTTATAGAATAAAACTCATTATCACTACTCGAATATTGAACAAGAATAGTTTGTGTTCAAAGATAAAACTGCCACAGGGGACTATTGATATAGAAAATATGGTTGGAGAGATATGGAATACATATTAAAATGTATATACTGAAAAGAAAAAAATGTATTTAACAGGTATATTTAATATTCCAGCAGCATCAACTGGAATTGTAAAAGTTATATTTGCTGACATTTCAATTATAACCTGCTACTTTCAGTGCCTTCAGTTCAATCCAAAAATTTTCTGCAGGCCCAAAAGTAATGTACTTTACAAGGTCTTAGTCTGCAAATTATTATTACAATTATTATTTTTGGTTAGGGTCATTCAGTACATTGAAACTTTCAGGAAAAAGACCAAAAGCAAATTTGGATGTTTTTCTGTCACAGACCCATCAAATTTTGAAATTAATATAATGGGGATCTTAGACAATGTTTTTCCAAGTGAAGCATGGAGGTTAAGCATTTACCATGGGTAGTTAAATAATAAATGGTGGATTTTTACACCAGAGTCTGTGCTCTTAACTACTATAATTTATTGTATTTTCATTATCATAAGGGTATAGAAGTATTTTTACATACAACAATTTATATATTTTATTAGTATAATATATATAATATACATACTATTTTATTAATTACCTATAATTTTAAGTGTTAAAAAGTGTTTATTCTTATGATCTCTCCCAGTATCTTACAACTCTTACCGTGATGATATGCAGACCCATATCTAACTCCATGTCTAACTTAATGCTACTGCAACCCTCAATGCAATTACAATTGTAGGTGTAATTCTTTGTGTAATTTCTAGTCTCCAATAAATTAAATTTTCAGTGGGCACCAAGGGCTGGCTGAAGTTACCACTCTAGGACCTAGTTTTCTCACATTTTATATAGTAACAGTGCCAAGGTCATAGAATGGCTATGGGAATTAAATGAAATAATGCAAGCAAAGTGCTTAGCACAATGCCCAGCATACCAGAAACACTCAGTAAATAGTAGTTATTATCATCATTGTTGTTGTTAATAATTTTATCCCCCCTTGTGTCTTTGTGATTTACATGGAGTTTGGCACATTATATAAATTAATGCGTACTTTAAGACTTCCTAACTATCCACCCACCCACATAAATGCAAACACACCCCTTTTCTCCACAGGCACTGCCATTTCTCAAACATGATTTTGTTTCCTCTACCTGAAATACTATTAACCATCCTAATTTTCATCTGGCTAATGCCTACTTTTCATCTAAGTTTTGGCACCCTTTCTTCTTTTATGGGAAGTATTTTCTTAAACTCAATACTATTATGCACCCCAGCTCATGCTTTTTCACTAGGCTCTCTTTTTGTGCCTAATTATCAGAGCACTTAATGCCAAGTCTTGAGGTCATTTTACCTGCCTAACAGCCCCCTACACTGTCAAGCTCTTTAAGGCAGACACTATCTTTTACCACAATAAAGTACAGAACGTAAGAGATGTTTGATAAACATTTGTTAAATGAATGAACAAACACATATTTCTATCTAAGTCACTTTTCCATAATTCTCATCTCCCTCACCAAATGAAATATAGGGTTTATGGTTTGGTACAATTTTAGAAGTGAACAGAAAAAGACAACCAGTTTTTTTAATGGTCAAGAAAACTTGGACGAGTTCCTCCCAAAAGATGGCCAAATGGGCATTAACATATGAAAGGTATGCATCAACATTAGTCATTAGGAAAATGGAAATTAAAGCCACCATGAGACATCAATATCCAGCCATGGGAATGGCAAAAAAGAAAGCAAGAATATATGGAGATAATGACAACATGGGGCATCTGCCACTTTTGCATGCTGGTGATAAACATCTAAATTAGTACAGTCACTTAGGAAAACTGTATGGTAGTGTCTCCCAAAATGAAAATATATTCCTCAAGACTCAGCAATTTTACTTCTAGGAATATGACATGAAGAAATACGTATGCACATATGTACATCAAAAGGCATTTACAAAGACTTTTCACATCCACTAAATATTAGAAACAACCAAAATGTCCATCAACAGTAAAGTGGACAAATAAATCTATAGAAGCTTTTTGATGAAGTCATATAATGGAATACTATACAGCACTGAGAAAAGAACAATATAGATGAATCTCAGGAACAACATTGAACAACAGACAGAAAAGAATACTTGTTGACTCCTTTGGTGTTCAGGGACAGAGTGTCGTCTACTTTGATGGAGCTGAGATAGTAGTTGTTAGTGGCTGCTGGTAATGTTTCATGACTTAATAAGGGTCATCACTGAGTGTATATGTTCATTTTGTGAGAGTTCATCTATTTGTACTACTTGTAAAATGTGCTCTTTCTGCATGTGAACTGGACTTTGGTGAAAAGGTGAACTAAAAATAAGTGAATAAATATCCTTAACCTAAAAAAATAAGTCAACACAGATGATTCATACAACTCCAGGAAGTCCGAAATCCTCAGAACCTGATAGTCACTTGATTCTACTTGAGATGTCATCATGATTTTACTTCTAGCTCTTCTCTTTATTGGAAAATTCTATTTTCATCTATGTGGTAAATATAGACTATATATACACAGGTTTATCATTGCCATAAAAAGTGATGGACTAGCAGAAATGGACTTATTACCGTTTTCTTATAAATAGAAGATAAAGAAGGAAAGGGTTTTTCCTGAGATAAGCTTGCAACTGTCTATAGGAGCTGGCAATGATAAACACACGTGTTTATATTTATATTTACACATATATCTCAAACAAATGGTTCGAGTTGGAAGTAATTGGCTAAAGAGCAGTGAATGGCATGGAACAGCAGAGGCCTTGGCACAACAAAGACTGTCCACCCTCAGAGGAGAAACAAAGAGGGAGTCAGAAAGCATGGAAGCAGGCAGCTCCAGAGCTGTCACCAAGGGGCACTGCTGGCTGCCACAGAGTAGGAGGGTGCAGGGGACATTGGGTTTCTCAGAGGTGCCTGCCAGCTCTTTGCTACCTTCTAGAACATGTCACAGGAGAATGTGCGAAATTAAGGTTAGAACAACCAAGGACATGAGAAAACCTTTAAAAGTCCTTATAATTATTACCTTTTACTTTTTTTATTTTTTAAAAAAGCATAAAGGCAACATCTTTAATAAGAGAAACTTTAAGGGCAGTTTACCAATTTTAAATTAGTAATAATTCATTACTCATAATGAATTCTTCATTTTCAAACCCTTGCTCATTAGAAATTTTTCAGGATCTCCCTACCTCTCCAGCCAGCCCTTCCCTCCAGTTATTCTGCTTCCTTCTGCATAATACATGGTTAATTATCTCCAGCAAAAGTGACTTAAGATGCAGACATGCCCAAAGGGGGAGCTCACCACTGTGGAAAAAGTATGCAAAATAAATCCACACAAATAGTATCAACGCGGCAAAATCACCTTTGGGATGGGTCACCGTTCAAAATGTTCACAAATATAGTTTTTGCCAGACATCTCATTTCTGTTTCAGTGGAAATTATGTTTGACTCCATAATAGTCAAATATTTAGGAACATCCTACCCTTGTCATAGATGACTCACCAAGACATATCACTCGGAAAAGATACATCATGTTTTTATTTTTCACTGATGAAAACAACCAACCAATGTCAGGCATGCTTTATTTGCCTAAGAGAAATTACAAAAAGTGTATATATTTTTATTCCCATTCTATTACCTCTGCACATGATGGCTATAAAGTAATTGAATTTAATTCCATTTCAATGTAACTTATTTTGGATAACAAATATATTCCTCATAAATCAGTACAATTATTATAAAACTATCACAGCGAGAAAGCAGTTTCCGTTTATGTTGTTCATGTTGAAAATTAGATTTCTCTGTGAAGCTTATTCATAGTAGGTCTTTTTAAACTTACAAGTCTCTTGCAATCAAAGATCTATATGTTTAAATAAAAGTAGGAAACAGATCAATAGAACTTCGCAACTCTTCTTGTAATTAGACTGAGAAATAAAATTTCTCTTTGCAGGGAAATTTATTTTTCTTGTGGAAAATACTTCCAATTTTAATATTTTAAGAAGATAAAATCTACTTATCTAGTCCTTTATTTCCTCAACAGAAGCAAAATAAAATTGTCTAGACTGCAAACCACACTGAAACCCCCAGCTGTTTTCTTTCGGCTTCCTCTGTAATAGTGACATAAACTCTGTCTATGGTCCCTGTACCCATCTGTTCTCATCGCTCAGTGTCATGGCCTGCACGTTAAATGTAAGTGTCAGGCAGTCATAAAATCTCAACAATTCCATGCTCTTTGGGGAGCAAACATAAAATGACATTCTGTTGAGTGGGAAATCCCAGGGCCTATGGCCATGTCTTAAAGGGTTTGACATACTGCGAAAGAAAAATGCAGCCTGCCTTTAAAACAAGGTCATTCTTACATGAAATTTGATTGTAAAGGAGACTGCAAGCCTCACATCTATATTTGCTAAAATATCTATTCATAAATATATATAGTTCAAGAAGCAATTTCAGAAATTTAATAAATTTTTTAAAAAATATGTCTTTATGGATTTCAGAGAGAGGAAGGGAGAGGGAGAGAGAGAGAGAGAGAGAAACATCATTGAGTTATTGATCAGCTGCCTCCAGCACACCCCCTACTGGGGATCGAGCCCGCGACCCGGACATGCGCCCTGACCCAGAAGTGTACGGCGATCTACTGGATCATAGGTTGATGCTCAATCACTGAGCCATGCTGGCCAGGCTTAATAAATTTTTCAATTGCACAGTACTAATGGACGGAACCTCTATAAAGTCAAAAAACAGCAGAAAAGACAAGCAGTCCATGCCAGTGATGGATTCACGTACTTCCTTCCCTCGTCAGCCCATCACCACCGTGCTGAAGAAGATGGGCACCTTCATCACTACAGGGCCAATCCTGCAGAGATGGCAGCAGCACTTCACACATGCAAATGCATCACACTCAAGTTCTTAGCATGGGTAGGACACTTGACAAAATGCAATGATTTAGAACGCACTCCAATTCTTACAGACGTCAGTGTTATAGCCAGAAACAGGATAAATGAAAACTCTTAAGACCCATGTTTTCTGAGATTTATAATCAGGTAGAAATAGAGAAGGGACAGGAGATTAGACAAGTGTTTATACTCTTCCATCAAGATATGGAATGGAAAGGAGATTTTAAAGTCGGCCACTTCCTTTGCAACTATGAAGAAAGATGGCTAACAAATTTCATGGTTTTTCATTACCATCAAGATCCAGCACCTTTCCAAGTCGGCTACTACATAGCTGTGAAGAGCAAATCCTTTCTTGGAGACAGGTAATTTTAGGCAAAGGGTATGTAGAGAAAAAGAAAGCAAGGAAAGAAATATCATTTCGAATTAAACAGAAAAAGAACTGTTATGTCATGAGTAAAATCAGTTTATTTTGTTACCAATAAGTTCATATAAATGCTACTCACAACTGAATGATCTTCAAGAATATAAAAGAGATGACAATATAATCAATTCTATTCTACTGAATGTACTTCAGTTTAAGGCAATGAGGGTTGTGGAAGTTGACAGTTGATAATTCCATGTCTCTAAAATCTTTCAATAGAAGAGGCTACAAACAGGACATGATGTTCTTGAGATAGTGATATAGGAAATTGTTAAATGAATGCCTGGGGTAAGCAGAGAGGGCGAAACAGCCAGGAGGGAGGGAGGGAAGGCAGGCAGGAAGGAAGGATAATACAACAGAAACACTAGCTTTGGTGTAAATCCATAGCTGGGTTGGAGCTGACTAGTACAGGCATATATGAGCTGACTGTGTTCATCTCTACACAACCCGGTACTTAACGACATTTTTGTAGCTTGAAATTCATCATGGTCTGTGTATTTACATCAAGGAAATCAGCAAATGAAATAAATCAGGGCTTTGTATTCAGAAAGCCATTTACCAGTATGCCGCTGGTTATGTCTAAATTACAACACTCGGCATCAGTCTCCAACCAATAAAATAGAAGTCCTATCAACTACCTCAAAAGATTTATATGAAAATTAAATACAATAATGCAAGAGTGCTTAGTAGACATACAAGAAGTTCAAATAGCTATGCCTATTATTACTTTCAAGAATCAGCCATCAAGAGTACATGGCAGAAACCAACCTCAAAGAGTTTCACCAGTAATGAGGTCTCCTTAGAAGTAGCACTAGCTAGACCCAGGCTTCAAAGAACTGAACAGTAGCAGCCACATCAGTAGTAAAGTTTAGAAACAAAAACAAAAATAAACAACAAACAAGAAGGTGGTTACGGTCAACAGGAAGCTAGCAACATAAAAACTTAACAGTTAAACCAGCATAAAATGAAAAGACAATACCGTGGCATTCATTCCAAGCCCTCTACGTGAAACAAACCTGCATTAAACCTGATGTTTTTATGTCTCCTTAGATATTAAAATATACTGTCACTACGTTAAGAAATGGCAATAATGGAATACTAGAAATAAGACACTAGGAACATAAGAGTATTAAAAACAATCTCTCTCCCAGTCCATAGCACTACAGGTACAACCCAAATGTCAAGACTACATAGAAAAAGGTTCATCACAAGACAGGGAGGAATGAAACCACCACATAATACAATGGTGACATTCACTGCAGAAAAAATTTCAGAAAAAGAGTGTAATTTACCACTTGCACATATTTCTATGTGCAAAGGAAAATTATCCCCGGGCTAGCTAAATAAGTGTGCATATGTCCATCTACACACCTATGAAGTCCCCTCTCTAGAGGCTCAATGGACATTCCTCACACTTAGACTTACACAGCCGCCCGTCACCACGGGCCTCTCTGCCTCCCCACTTCTCCTAGACGGCACTGTTCCTGTTCTGTTCCTTCTCACTGTAGACCTGTTCGCCTTCTATGCTTTTTCAACTTTACACTTCCATTCTCATATTCTTAACGTGGTCCCACAGCAGGTCTTCCAATGGTAGAAAAGGCGATGGTACAGAGAAAAGGAGGGAGAGGGATAAGTCCAAAAAACCCACCAGCCCACACCCGACCCAGATCCAGCCACCGGCGACCACTCACCTCACCAATCCCAATACACACATAACTTAATAGCACCCTGTATCGAAGGTGTCCAGAAAAGCCTTATGTTGCGGAAAAGGAACAAGCAGATAATGAATTTGTTTTTGTCCTGCTGTACCTGCCATTAATCTAAATCTATCTCATATATATTTTAAAAAACCCTTTCTAAAAGATGAAAATTTTAAGTATCTCAGCTATTCACTGGAACATAAACACCTTTAGGCCAATATTTCTCAACTTTGGTTGCACATTAGAATTCTCCAGGAGCTTTTAAAACTCCCTCTGAGCCATCTGAATCCCTGACCAATGACAAGAAAACCTCTGAGGATGACACTTAGGCACCAGCAGGTTTTTAAGTCACCCGGGTGATTACAATGTGCAGCCAGGGCCAAGAACCACTGCTCTGGATCCCATGGTTCTTAATCCTTATTATATACTAGTGAGTCTCCACCTTAACTTTGTAGTATTCCCAGATTCACTTCAGAAGCTTTTAAACACACAATAACCAAGCCCCACCCTACACCAACTAAATTAGAATCTCTGGGAATAGGGCTTGGGAATAAAAACACTTTCCCACAAGTTACTAAATTGAAGCCATGGTTCAGTTACTAAACTGAAAGCTACTGCTCTTCAACTACAGATTCAGTTTTGTTTTTGGAATTCTTTGTTATAACTTTTCCTATTTTATATTCTACTTTTGTACCATTTCTAATAGTATTAACTCTTAAGGAACCTTAAAAATTACTAAAATGCTTGCCTTAAGAAGGCTTGCAGAAGAGCAACGCAGGACTCTTCTGTTTACTGGCATGTGTATGAGTTTCTTAGGGCTGCTGTAACAAAGTACCACTAACTTATAACAATAGATACTTATCATCTCATAGTTCAAGGAAGTCCAAAATCAAGTATAGTAGAGCCACGCCATCTCTAAAGGCTGTAGGGAGAATGTATTCCATGCTTTCTTCTTAGTTTCTACTGTTGCTAGCAATGCTTGGAATTCCTTAGCTTAAAGATGAATCACTTCAATCTTTTCCATTGTTACATGGCATTCTCCCTATGTGTCTGTGTCACTGTGCCTTTTCTCTTAAAAGGACAAAAGTCATACTGGATTTAGGACCCACCCTACTCCAGTATGACCTCATCTTAACCAATTACATCTGCAACAACCCTATTTCCAAATACAGTCACATTCTGAGCTTCCAAGAAAGACATGAATTTTAGGGGGTCACTATTCAACCCAGTACAGCAGGAAAGAAGAAGAAAACAGCAACTAGGGTCAGAAGCATCAGCTGTTGATTGTAAACAAGTAGTAGAATAGCCAAGTTTCTAGGGACCTCAAAGACAATGAAGGAGTATGTGAAAATACAGCTAGGTAAAAGTGTCCCTAAAAGTTAACCTGGAAAGGGGTTTCAAGTTCTAACAGTTTGTCACCACCAGTGCAGCTGAACCTCTACTCCAACTTCCAGACATTGAATTTAGCAAGTTGCCTATGTATTATAACTTTCAGATCCATATATCTTCTGCCAGTGCTACAGCAATACTCCTAAAAGTTCACATGAAAACTCAACCAATTTCCAGTAGATACACCGTCATATGTAAGGTTATAACTGTAGAACCATAATCTAATGAGGGTGGGTGGGGGCATTAGAGAGGAAATGTGCTTTGTAGAATTAACCAGTTCTAATGAGCATATACGTCAGGGAAATCATATTTCAGGCAAAGTGCTTTCTTAAGTCCAACTTCACATACCCAGCAATATAATAAACACTCCATGAATTAGCCAACTGGTTATTCATCAAATGGTTTATATATTTAATTAACCTCACAAGCTATAGTTAGCACAGAATTTTTGTTTAACCAAATAAAAGAGTATATGAATCATTTTGTCACACTCAAAAACTTCTTTGTGAGACTCGAAAAGCCCCATGATGATAGTGGTATCATTGATTACAGCCAAGAAAGAAAGAGAGAGAGAACACTTAACAAATACATGTAATGCAAAAACTTTTTTACAAAAGTCCTAATTCCATGGGTACAAATTAGTCGACCCCCTGATGTATTTCATCTTCTGTGGCCTTTAAGTATCCTATAAATAAGTTAGTATTGTCCATTTAAACACTACTTTAAGGAAGATTGGTAGAATCACTTATTGTAGCCAAATTTTGTTTTTACAAATGAAAATACATTAAGGAAGAAATTAAAAGCACTCTAAAACATCAAAAATTAGAAGAAAATCCAAGTAATCAAGTAGATTTTTATCAATTAAATTGTTTTGGGGTCAGCCCTGGCCAGGTACTAAGTTGGTTAAAGCATCATCCCAATACACCAATGTTGTGGGTTCAATCTCTGGTCAGGGTACATACAAGAATCAACCAAGGAATGCATAAATAAGTGGAACAACAAATCGATGTACCTCTCTCTCTCTCCCTCCCTCCCTCTCTCTCTCCCTTTCTCTCTCTCTCTCTCCCTTCTCTCTCTCAAAGCAATAAATAAAAATTTTAAAACATTATTTTGGCTTCAATAGACTTCAGATACTTGAGACTCTACAAAAAACAGCACCTACCTCCTCTCTGACACTTTTCAAATTTTAATAACTCACTGTATTCCCCACTACATTAAGATCTAAACAAAAATAAGGCAAAAGAAATCTCCCTGTATAACCCAGCTCAGAGAAGAAACAATCTCTTTTATTTACTAAGCTGACATTTAATTTGATCTCTTACACACCCTCTCTTTCAGGTAACCATTTTTATATAATGGAGTTTAAAGCAAGCAAACTCCTTTGGGGATTTAAAATACCTTAGAAGTCATGACAAATGCAAATAAACTGAAAACACAAGGGGCCTTATCTCTACTGCTTGCCTTGCTTACTTTGTTTGACAGCCGTGTTTCCAAGTATAGGTGAGGAAATAAATCCTTGGATTTGGCTGTGATACTTGGAAAGAAGCTTAAAGCAGTTTAATAACTGGAGTAAGATTAAACCATACTTCTAAAAAAAAATAAAAAATCAAAGGTGGCAAAAGGAAGTGCCTTTATGTAAATGCCATTCCTTCCCAGCTACTTCTATTTTCCAATTAAAGAAATCTTTGTTGCTAATCCACTCAGATGAAGTACCCAAATACATTTGATGCCCCATTTACTGCTGTGTCTTCAAAGTGGTTTTGAAGGTTCCTAATTGTTCTAGTAATTGGTTATGAACATTAGTAAGTTACACATGTTGGACATTTTGTGTGTTTTTCATAGTTTAAAATATCAATGAATAGTCTAAATAGATGCAAACGTTCTGGTACTTCATTGCCACAGGCCAATCAAGGTCATAGTAATAATTTACTAGCATATACTAAGCATAAAAAATATACAAGGGACTATAGATACCAAGATTATGTTCTGCCTTTTTATAAACAGTCGCTGTCATAAATACAAAATAATGTAGATTATATCATCCATCAATCAATAAAGAAAAATGAAATGAGTTATACTGATCTGACGAGTAACCAAATGACTGCAGATATAGCTAAATGAAGAGACCAAGTAGATATATCAGGCATCTAATATGATTACTACCATATATAATCACTCCTTTAGAGTCCCTCTGACAGAAAGAAAGTATTTGAAAAAATGCAAATATTAGTTCCTTAAATAATTTAGATTTGCTAAGATTTTTCCAATGATGCAGTTGAATTTTGGCTACCCTTACTCAAAACTTGACTTTATTAATAATCATAACTCATGCCAACTGAAATGTATCCATAACTGTCAATGTCATATTTTTACTTTTATAAAGTTATTATAAATGAGTGCACATAGATTACAAATACAACTCATGAAAAAATTATCTTTGCTTTTAAGACCTTGAGAAAATAAAAAGATCTCTCTGTTAGAGGAAAAACAGGTTTAAAAGAATCTGGCAAAAGTTCAGCTACCAAAATACATGTGTTAAAAAAAAAAAAAAAAAACTGGCAGAAGAAGAAAATCAGTTATTTTAATTTTAAAAACAGTAAAAAATTGGCAAATCAACTTCTTTTTTAGCTTCATCCATCTCTAATAAACTTTTATATAATTTCCCCTTGAAGCTTAAATTATACAGTGAATAAAAATCACCTTAAATTGTACATTTAAAAATGGCTAAATGGTCAATCTTATGTCATGTATATTTACCAAATTAAAAATTTAAAGTGGAGTGACATTTGCAATTCTTCTATTCATAAAATGAGGAAGGAATAGTGTTCATCTTTGTAACTTACATACTCATACACTTATTTCAAAGTTAGGTACAGGTATGTGGAAATATAAGGATTTAATGCTACTTTTGCTGTTTGAAGACAAGAATCCGGTCTTACTCATCTTTGAATTTCCACTACTTATAAAAGTACTTTGCAGAGTGTGGAAAGCTACAACTCTGTCCAATAAATATGTAAAAAAATTGTAAAAATAGTAAACTTTATCTTATGTATATTTTACTACAATAAAAAATAAATCACCTAACTTGGAATCCAATAACAATATTATTCACCTTGATTTCAACCTAGTTTAATCTGAATTTCAATTCTAATCTTCTATAATTTGTGCCTGGAACATGGTTATATCAATTTTTAAATTTTCTAACACTCTAATCTCAGACCTACGGAAGGTCAAAAGGTAAGGAAAGAAGGGACCCATGTGTACACCAAGCTGATCAGCTCGTCCCATAAGGAAGTCATGTGCCTCTGAAACTTTTCAGGTTCTTTCCTGTGTAAATTGACATCTACACATGCCAGGGGCCTGCCTTTGGTTTCTGACAGGAAATGGTGCCGCTGAAGTGCAAAGTCACACGGAGAAGCTGCAGGGCTGAGGCTGCACCAACAGCAGAACAGAAAGAACCAGCAAGTCAGATAGTGCTTTTCTTAAAACTAAAATAGAATAAAGAAAAGAGCATAGAAAAAAGATGCAGAATTAGCCTGAGCAAAAATACAAATCACCTGTTTGTCAATGAACCTAAAGGATAGGCTATTTTAAAATTTACAGAAGAATTTGCAAAGAAATTTGAAGACAATGAAAAAATGTATATTCCCCTCCATACTTCCATGTGTTCTGCACTAATTTCCTTCTTCTTATTTACTTTTTTCTTTAGTTCTCACACTTTCCTCCTTTTTAAAAAATCTAATTGTACATCGCAAGGAAATTCCCTTACTCCTTTACATCAATATGTTAGCAGAGGTAACTAGATATTAATAAAGGAAGGGAGCAAAAGGAGTCAGACCTTATTAAGCCTTATAAAATGGAAAGCTGAGTCCAATACTGGGCCTGTTTCACTACGAAGCTATGGCTTCAAACAGTCCCCAGGGAACCACCAGTCAGTTCCCCATAGATTATGGGGGGAGGGACAGAACCATAAAGGGAAATTCCTCTGCTGGGTGCATGTGCAGCAAGAGCCAAGACGGACACCACAGGCGCCTGTCAGTCCAGCCTGGGCAAAGGATCGGGTTGGATAAGGGACACAGAACCCCTGGAAGATCTAGGAAATGGACTGGTCAGGGGCAGGAAGCAGCAGAAGCCTGGGAAAGGCTGGGAACTTGACTGGTTAGTCTGAAAGGGCATCTGGTCCTTCCCAAGCAGGCGGTATATAACCCAAGCTCTCGGCTTCCCCCCCAGGTAACACACACTCACTGCTCTGCTCGCTGCGTTCCTCCCCCATTCCCTCTCCATCGCCTCCATGCAGTCCTGACAGCGCCTGCAGTCCCCCAGCCATGCAGCCTGCAAGCGCGGGCCTGGGCACAGCGCCAGCCAGGGTGCAGCTGGGAACACACTAGCTAGGAACAGACTATGCTAGCCAGACGGGGACAGAAATGGCCTAAATTGGACTAAGCTCCGCCATGGAACAGAACTTTTGGACCTTGGCCTTTGTACTGGGCTTGATGAAAACAAGGCTGGGTTTTTTCCACAACCGTAGGGATGGAGACAGGACCTGGGAACCCAGGGGCAGTCCTTTGATTTTGCTTCTACAAACCTCATTGCCACTAAACCTCATTACCACTAAACCTCATCCTCCCACGTGTGAGTCTCACAAATGCTTTTCTCTCCACTCTCTGAAAGAACACCATTTCCTCCAGCAAAATATTCACCCATATGCCTACATTTTCTCTTGGGGGAAGGGGTGTCCGCAAATACTAAGATCTGTCCTACAATTTAGGTAAAAAAGAGAGCAAGCTAAGGAGAAAGACTTTGTGTAGCTTGCCTTAATAGTAAAACTCAAGATAAAGATCCCCTAAGGCTATTTTTAAATGCTCATAAAACAGTGCTTTCCAATTCTACATTTGGTTACTGGGGCCTCAGATAAAAATGAGTTTAATGAAAATGTTACACTAAGTCAAATAATCAGTAATTGAATCTATAAGCAGGAAATACTTTTTTAAAGGTTTCTTCTTTTTTTAACTTCAAAGACTAAAATTTTCCCATAAGTAGTTTCAAATGTGAGCATACAAATTCATCATATAAAAAGTAAACAAGTTGTATTAAAGAGTTTTTCTTTAAATTAGTTCTAACAACGTGTATTTTAACTATACAACTAATTCCAGAAAATTACAAAATGTGACTGTCTACTTCAATCAGTATAAGTTAACAAGTTCATTTCTGTCCCTTGTAAAGAACTAAGAAAAGGTGACATATACATTGCATCAATTAAGTTAGCCAATTTAAAACAAATACTCACTATATCCATTGCTAGAAAGTGATAGAAATGACTTTACTCATACTGCCTCTAGCATACCAACTACCAGAACCCGACTGAAAGGCACTTGTGTTTCAAGAGTGAAAATAGTTGATAGTCTTTGACCCAGTAATAACATTTCTGAATTAATTCTACAAAAAAAGGAAAAATCTGTAAGTATAAAAAACACATTGAAACACCATTTGTAACCTAAAAACTAGAAACTGTTCACCACAAGAAAATGGCCAATTTAATTATGGTAAAATAATGTAATGGACTAGTATGCTGCCATTATAAACTACTTTTAAGAAAAATGGAAATAAAGGCAATATTAAGTAAAAATGACCTGCATATAAAGAAGCATTAGTAAAATACACAAAAACATTTGTTGAGTATGTGTGGTATAGTGTTTTGAGTAAGGTATTTTTCCCTATCTTAATCTGCATTACTGACATAACTTTATAATGTTTCTGTAAGAAACTATTCCCTACCACATCCACGAGTGACACTCAAGGGGCGCACTTGGTGAACACCAAAGCTCCACTGGAGTAAATCCTGCTCCATAGGGGTGTCTCCAGCACAGAGGTCTTTGGCTGTAGTTGCAGCTGGTCCTCACAGCTGATTGGCCCGGGGGTCGGTTCCTCCCAGTGACGCCAACAGTAACCAAGGCTCAACTACAACAGGACAGTGCACGTAGCCCACACAGGGGAGCGCCCAGAAGGCCCAGCTCAGGTGACTGGGGAGGCTGAGCCACTGGACCCTACAGGACACCTACTACACAAAGCCACTCTACAAATTCCAGGAGACATAGCACCTCTATCTAATATATAGAAGCAAACACCTGGAAGCAGCCAAAATGTGGAGGCAAAGAAACATGTCACAAAGGAAAGAACAGAAGAAATCTCTAGAAGAGGAACTAAATGAAATAGATCCAAGCAAGATAACAGATACAGAGTTCAGTATTTTGTTTATAAGGATGTTTAAGCAGACTATTAGGGAAATAACTGAGAAAATCAATAACATAATAAAGTACCAATTTGAAATGAAGGATACATGAACTGAAATGAAGAATAATTTACAGGGAATCAACAGTAGAATAGAGGATGCTGAAAATCAAATCAGCAGTTTGGAACATGAGGAAACAAAAAACACACTGCCAGAAGAGAAAAAGAAAGAAGAACCCAGAAATATGAAGACAGTATAGGGAGCCTCTGGGACAACTTCAAGAGGCCCAACATTCGTATTATTGGGGTGCCAGAAGGGGAAGAAAGAGACCAAGAAATTAAAAACCTATTTGAAAAAATAATTACAGAAAACTTCCCCTATCTGGGGAATGAAGTAGACTTACCAGTCCAGGAAGCACAGAGGTTTCCAAACAAGATGATCCCAAAGAGGCCCACAGCAAGACACATCATAATTAAAATGCCAAAGGTTAAAGACAAAGAGAGAATCTTAAAAGCAGCAAGAGAAAAGCAGTTAGTTACCTACAAGGGAGCACCCATACGACTGTCAGGTGATTTCTCAACAGAAACCTTGCAGGCCAGAAGGGAGTGGCAAGAAATATTCAAAGTGATGAAAAACAAGAACCTACAACCAAGATTGCTCTACCCAGCAAAATTGTCATTTAGAATTGAAAGTCAAATAAAGAGCTTCACAGATAAGAGAAAGCTAAAGGAGTTCATCACCACCACACCAGCACTACAGGAAAAGTCGAAGAGTCTTCTTTAAGAAGAAGTTAATGAACAAAAGAATCTGACAAACTAAATAGATGCAGAGACATTGAAGCATGCAACAGACGATCATATTTCAGAGGAAAGAGGGAAGGGGGGTGGAGGGTGGGAAGAGATTAACCAAAAAAGCTATATGCATATATGCATAACCCATGGACACAGTTAATAACGGGGTGAAGGCCTGGGGAGGGGGTGGGAGCGAAGTGGAGGGGTCAATTGGGGGGGAAAATGGGGCACCTGTAATATTCTCAACAATAAAGATAAATTTAGAAAAAACACCAAAAAAAAAAATAAATAAACTATATACACTATATATATTTTATATTTCCTAATAGTATTTTAACACATTTATAAACCATATAAAAACCAGTAAACACACACACACATATATATATTTCCTTATATAGTCCCATTAGATTTGGTTTTCCTCAGCTGTTTTTATCTGTTCTTCTGGAAATGGAAGAATTGCTCAACTATATGACAAAGAAATGTATCATGATTGGTCATCTACTTTATTTTCAACATGTTTCCTATTAAGTGTTTCAAACCAGGTATTTTATATTTAAGATCGTAAAATTAATACAGGCATGTTTCCTAATCCATTTATTCTTTATGTCAGACTAGCTACATAAGGAATAATTTGCCAGAGTATTCTGGATCAGATATGTTTTCACTTTTTTCTTTGGTGTCTAAGTCACTCATGATTTCTAAAGTAAGTATTGTGGACCCTGAGAAGAAAGATACATTCAATGTAAACCGCGAGAAGGAATTTATCTGCTGAGATGGACACTTTATGGTTAATGAAAGGCCCACATTTTATAAATAATAAAATAATAAAACCCCATTTGCAGACAGGGGTTTCTCACGTAACCTGTATGCCAGGAGGAACTCAGACTGAAAACTGGTCTTCCTGTTCTATGCTCTCCTTGTTTCTGACAGCAGAGTCAACCAATGCAGGAAAACCCTGGCTTTGTCTTTCTACCAATGGACTGAGACCTGCCCTGTTGAGTCAGAACTGCACAGTTTAGTTATTTTATTTATATAAAATGACCCTACCTGGGAACCTGGGTAGAAACTTGCACTATAAAAGGCGGCCTCCCCTTTGTCTAGGCGAAACACGATTTAGGTTGCTACCTGAATCTGTGTGCCCCAGCTGCAGCTCCTTTAGCTCAAATACATGCTTCTAATTCTTTATTACAGCCTAAAATTAATTTTGGTTTACAGTATTTATGAAGATCTATGAGTGGGTTTGAGCATCTTGTGCACCAGTATCACTCTCACCACTTGTTCTCATGTATTTTTCTAAACACGTCTTATTCTACATAGATGGGAAGTCTCAGCCTCTAGGAAGAGTCTGCATTTAATCACTCCTGGGCAGTTAGTTCCTTTCCTAAATAAAATGACAGGTTCCCTGTGAGTTAAGTTCTGTAACTAAATCTCCTAATAGCATGGCTTATTAGATCTTACCTCTAGACCACGGGAAGTACAGAACCAGGGCCAAGTGAAACGCAGTGGAAGAGAAGTGTGGGGAGGAAAGAGTAGCTCCTGCAGCTTCACCCACAGGTGGGTCTAAGTTATTTGAAATTCTGCATTTTCTTAAAAATAAATGTGAATTTTCTCCATATAACGCCAAGGTAGACCTTTTTATATTACATTTAAAGTGCTTTAAGTCATTATTTTTCTTGAATTACCTGAGTAAATTGATGAACAAACATAAACAGTGAGGGTATCCACCAAGATTCGGGCATCTGGGGCTAGAATAAAGCTGACCCAGGGCTGAAAAGTGGGGGAGGCGGGCATGTTTTGCTTTGCAGTAGAGGGCTTACTGGCAAACAGGACACAAAAGAGATGACCAACAGTAGAGTCCACTGAAGATGGAAGGGCTACCTCTTGATATAAAGCATAAAAGAATATGAAAAAAAATCACTGGAGAAAGCTGGGAGGAGTGGAGAGTACTCTGCCCAGCACTGTGTGATTTCCCTGTCACTGCCTCTCTGTTCCTCTACCTGAGTCACCAACTGTATCTTTACTCTTATCAATCTCTGGTCTCCTTTCATCAGCAAAAGGGTATCTTTCCCTACCTTAAGATGGGTTTTAACAAAATTTTTAAATACCTATATGTGGAAAGGACAAAAAAATCTGAACAGCTCCACTGGTCCAGAACAAGCTGTCACTTGCTTTCCTCTCACACCCTCCTTGAGTCTGGCCCACTTCCAGTCGATATAATTTAAAGAGAAAATAATTGTATTCTACAGGTAATATTCAAGCCACTTAGCATCACATCTTAGAAGCTTATGGCAGACCATAAAGAAAATGTTTACATGTTAATGCAAACCACAAAAACAGCATTCTGCCATAACCCCATGTCTCTTTTATTTAAGGGTAACATTTAAGAGAGCACAGTGCTGAAAGCTTTTCAAGACTGATCTCATAAAAAGCTCAAGTTTGGATACAGGTACTCTTCCTATGCCACTTTACAAATAAGGAAATTTTAACTTCAAGGTAAAGATCTTGCCTAACATCACAGATGGAAGCAAGGGATTAAGGCAGGACTCAACTTCAAGCTCTCCAATATCACCACTACATTATACTGTAAATTGTTAAAATCTACTTTCTACCCCTTTTAATATCTGAAAGGCACTATATGTAATAAAAAGGAGGAGGAGGAGGGAGGAAAAAAAGAATTGTGTACTGATATGCACAAGGTACTAACTAGGCTATACCCTGGAACTACAAAGATTAGGTTAAATAGTCCTG